>NC_056745.1:502031193-502331193 GCF_019279795.1 Protopterus annectens
GGCAGATGTAGGTGTGCTCAATATGCCCTTGCATTGGTTAAGAGACAATGCATAACACACTTATGCACCACCTAAGAGGATACCACCTTCATCCTATGCACATACATATAGTAACATTGATGCTAGGCAACACTCACCACCTTTACCTACCTATGTAATGGCTGTGTACTCCTAGCATCAGACAAATTCAGCCCTTAACTAAAACTACAGTGACTGCTGGATTTACAAGATAAATGTTGAACTTGGAGTGTTATAACAGAATTGTGTAATAATACAAATGAATGGCATATCCTTGCATGTTGTTACTTGGTAATGTAAGTAAGGAAAGGAGGGTGATTTGTACGACATTGACTTCAACATGTGACAGCAGAGATTCATGTGAATGTATGTGTCCTATATCAAGTAATAGGCCTCAGACATCAAAGATTCACACATTCATACCTCTCAAAAGTAGGGCTGGTCACTGAATGTCCTCAGTTTGTCCTCATACTTTTGTCCTGGAAAATCATTAAAGAGAGAAGTTGGAAAGTAATGAGACACATTTCAGTTTCAGACTTCATAATTCTCACAAGGTTCTTAAAATTTTGTGCTCAACTTCTGAGACTTGCTTGGCTATAATCACCTGCATTAGAAGCTGAAGTTAAGTACAAACTTGCAGTTTTAAAAGTACTGTTTTTCATTTTTCTGTACCTAATTTTGTGTTTCACTGAATAGTGTGTGTACTGTGTCTCTCTCTGCTATAAGAGGGGGTGGTGGTCTTCTCACTTCTTGTTATCTGATATTTAACTGTTATCCTAGAGGGATTCCCCTGTACTTTAAGTGCTAGCCACAAAGTTTGAGAAATCATTTTAGGCTCAACTTCTGAGAGACTTGCTTGGCTATAATCACCTGCATTAGAAGCTGAAGTTAAGTACAAACTTGCAGTTTTAAAAGTACTGTTAATTCATTTTTCTGTACCTAATTGTGTGTTTCACTGAATAGTGTGTGTGTGCTGTGTCTCTCTCTGCAGTTTGTTCCCACCCACACTCCCTGTTCTTGTTTTGGTATTGGTGTTGGAGGCTCTGGAATTGCCAGCACCTCTTGTAGGTCTGTATTTGACCACTCCTCCTGAGTCCATCTCATTTGCTCAGTTAACCGAATACAGTGAGATCATAGTCTGAGTCTAGTGTTCACTCTACTTAATACAGAGAGAAGATTTGAGAAGGCCAACCCACTTAGGTTCTTCCTTCCTCTCTCC
Organism: Protopterus annectens; assembly: GCF_019279795.1. Classification (NCBI taxonomy): domain Eukaryota; kingdom Metazoa; phylum Chordata; order Ceratodontiformes; family Protopteridae; genus Protopterus; species Protopterus annectens. The sequence continues at coordinate 502,032,431 of NC_056745.1, forward strand.
TTGTACTTTACTAACAAAAAAAAAAAATGTGCACTCTATTCATCTGTTTTTACTGTATTTGTGTTACCTCCTACTTTATTTTGCTTTTGCCTCTTCTTAAAAATACTCAATTTTATTTATTCTGCTGCATTTATTACTGCTTGGTAATAGCCTGATTAAATTGTAACTGTTATTCTAAATCTTTTGGTTTAGGCACTTGGGCTTCATGCTGGTTGTTTTACATTAAGAAGGTTTGTGGTCTGTACTGTTGTGGCAGGAAAGGTAGCTTAAATCCTTATAAGCTGGGAATTGTTGATTGAAAGCTCAGTGTCTGCTATTCTAAAAGTGTATTAGTTCTGGTTTAAGCACTTGGGCTTCAGGCCAGTTATTCTACATTAAGAGGGTTTGTGGTCTGCACTCTTGTGGGAGGAGAAGCTGGATTCTGCCCTTCTGAGCTGGGTATTTCTGGTCACAGGCTTATTGTGCCTGCTTATTTGAACTGTTTCTTTCTGAAATTGGTGCGACTTGTTGCTGTAGCATAGGACCAGATTTAGGCCTGCTGAATCTAGCATTGTTAGTATAACTTGAGCACTGATCCAGGCCATCTTTTTTTGGAGAAGGTTCCCCTGCACCCTAGTAGTGGGTGTGTGCAGTTAGAACTTGTCTGATTGAAGACTGCTGGAACAGGGCTCAGTTTTGCGCTTTTTTCTGGTTAATTGGGTAACTTGTTTAAATCAGTTTGTTTGTTTTCTATTATTTTATATATATATAAAAAAAATTGCACTTTATTCATCTCCTTTTACTATATTTGTGTTTCTTCCTACTTTATTACTAGGGGCATTGACTACAACTCTGAACTGAGATATATAACAATAAGCATCCTTTTTTGTGCATTTAAAGTGTTTTTATTTTAATTGTATCTGCTTTATTTTCTGAAAAAAATATACTTGTTTCTTGCCTTTCTAAGCTAGTATAGTCCAGTTTTCAGGTTAGTGCTGAATTCAGGGCTGTGTTACAAATTTCTGTATTTGCCCATACCTTACTTGGATATAAGGAAATTTCTCTGTTCACCTGTGAGAGAGGGCAGCTTTGAGCAGCCTATCTGTCCCTGGAGGAGTGGTTTCAGCCTAGAAATTAGTAGTTTATTGGCCATTTTGGGCTAATTTCCATCTCTTTCATTTCCCTGCTATAAAAACTGCATTTGCCCGGTTTTGCGTGCCAGGCAGTGCCAGTTAGCTAGAGTATATCTATTCCTGGCTCCACAAAGTCTCCTCTTCAATTTTTCCCTTGGAACTAGACAAACTTTCAACTTAAGCACTCAAGCCATTCATTTCTCAGCCTGGCACTTGCTCAAAACTCATAGCAAGCACTTATAAACCCTAGCACTAGACCCCCTATACTGTACAGAAGTACAAGGCTTTCTGTTCGACCTTACCAGCTATTCAGCAAAACAGTTCACTGTACCTATCCAGGCATGTCCAAAGAGCAGTTTCAGGTGTACTCTCCAGTCCAAATGGTGAATTTGGGCATTTTGAGGCAATGTTACAACTGCCTCATGTTCATAGACAAACACTAATACATGCGAGAGATGCAATTATACAGCCAAACTGGAGGCTAAGCTCTCTCAACCCAAGACTGGATCAGACAGTCAAGAGGAGAAGGGAAATACTGGCATCACACCACCAGTCTTACATAGACCCATTAAACCAGCACCGCCAAAAAACACACATAAATACATGAAAACATACTCGGAGGCTCTAAATAAAAATCTGCAAAAGCAACAGAGACCTCCAAAGCAGACATCCAAGCAACCTCCAGCCCCCAACACAAGCCATGAAACACATACTTCACAAAACCAGCATGACACACAATCACAGCCCTTAAGGCAAAATAACATACCCAACATACTAGTAATAGGTGACTTTATAGTCAGGCACACTGACATCCCACTCACTAGGCTGAATATTACTGTTAGCTGCCTGTCGGGTGCCAGGATCTGAAACATAACACAAGCACTCAGATCACTCCAGAACAAGTACAAATATGACTCTGTCATTGTCCATGTTGGTGTGAATGACCTGAGCTGTACCTCCCTGGACTACATGAATAGAGACATGGAAGAGCTCTCTGATCACGTAGCCCAGGCTGGTATGACCCTGACCCTGAGTAGCATCCTGCCCTCACCAAGAATGATACAATGGTATAAAGAAAAAAATATCAATTTCAACAATTGGCTAAGTTTCTATTGTAATTCAAAGGGGATCCAGTGCCTGTCCACCTGGGATGACATGCTCGACAAGCCATGTTGCTTCGCCAGAGACGGCTTGTACCTGTCACCTTTAGGCTTTTGAATACTGGCCAAGGCTCTTGCCACCCCCATAGTGCCTTTTTTAGGCAAGGCTCAAAAGACAAACCCACCGCCATAAATAGCACATGTAGCAAAAATCTGAGGGTAATGTTACTCAATGCCAGAAGTCTAAACCTCAAAATGCATGCACTTGAGGCACTCCTCAGTATGGAAAAATTGATATATGTGCAGTAACAGAAACCTGGTTTAAGGGTCCAGAGAGTACCCTAGCACTACCAGGCTACAACTCATACCATACATTTCAGCCACACAACCCAGAACGAAATACAAAAGGCGGGGGAGTATCCATATTCATCAAGGATACCCACACCTCTAGGTTAGTGGCACAGCACGATGCTTCAGAGATCATCCACGTGCAACTAACAATGGGCAAAACTGCAATTCAAATTGTAGCTTGCTACAGATCACCCACCATGTCCCAGGACCTCCATTCTGCTTTTCTGCAGCACTGGGAAATATGAAGGTCCTACCAAACACCCTAATATTGGGTGATTTCAACTACCCAAACTTTAACTGGGAGAACTACTCAAGTACTAACTCCCTTGCTCAACATTTCCTAGAATTTATAAACTCAAACGCCCTGGATCAACTGGTCAACACTCCCACCAGAGGCGACAACATATTGGACCTGATCATCACCAACATGGGTGACCGGTGTTCCACACCGGAGGTCAACCCCTCACTGGTTAGATCTGAGCATAAACAAATCACTTTGGATATCCACATTCCTCCGCCACCCCCAGACAAGAAAACCACCATGAAAAACTTTTCAAAAGCAAACTTCACATTACTTAAGGCCAAGGTGGACATTTTCAAAGCCCCCATGCTAAAGGATAATGTTGTCTAAGCTGCAAAATCCTTTACTAATGCATTCTACGGGCATCTACAAGAATGCATGGATCATGCTATCCCAAGCAAAACCAAGACTCACCCCTCCAAGTAAAGGAAACCAGTCTGGTGGATCCCTGCCATAAACAGGCTATACAATAGAAGGAGGAAACTAGTACAGAAAAGAGTAAAATCCCAAGGAGGGAAGACATCCCTGATCAGTATCAGCAAGAAACTACGATCCCTCATAAAATTGTCCTAGGCGAGCTTCGAAAGAAAAATTGCCAAGGACTCCAAAGATAACCATAAGGCATTCTTTAGCTATGTCAAGAATCTAGGTGGCAATACTCAGATCTGCTCAGAGTTAATACAGAATGGTACAAAATACACTGAACCAATCGATATTGCCAACATCCTGGCAGACAGGTTCAGTGCAAACTTCACCCCCCTCTCACCCCCAAAAGGGCCCATAACCATATTAGAAGAATGTAGAGCCCCTGAAATCACAGACACTCAGGTTAAAACAGCCCTCTCCAAAGCCAAAAACACAGCATCAATGGGACCGGCCAGTGTCCTAGGCTGCGTCTTACATGAGCACAAAGATGAACTAACCCCTCACCTAAACACACTGTTCAAACTCAGCCTCTCCACAGGCTACGTACCCATAGAGTGGCACACAGCAACGGTTATTCTGCTCCACAAAGGTGGAGCCACAACAGACCCCGGTAACTATCACCCTATAAGCCTGGCTAGCTTGGTCTGCAAGGCTATGGAGTGCATCATCACAGAACTCATTAACAGAGACATTGGGAACCTCCAAACACTGGACCCTACCCAGTTTGGCTTTGTTAAGGGCAGATCATGCCTCCCAAATCTGGTGGATGTCTTTGAAACAGTTACCAAGGCTATAGACGAGAGAAAGGTGGTACACACAGCATACCTAGACCTCATAAAAGCCTTCAACACCATTCCCAATTCTGGATTATAGACAAGCTCACCAGCCTGAACATAAACCCCTATGTCACAAGATGGGTTGCCAATTGGCTCATGGACTGAACCCACATGGTGAGTGTTGTGGGAGCTAGGTCTGACTCTAAACCAGTTACAAGTGGCGTTCCCCAGGGCTCATTCCTAGGACCCTTCCTGTTCAGCATATACTTCTCAGAGGTACAGGCAAGCACAGGAGGACTATGGCTGACCAAGTTCGCAGATGACTGTAAACTAGGGGCTATACTTGATTCTCCGGCTGACACAGACATCCTCCAAAAGATACCTGGTGTCAAAATCATGGCCTCAAGCTAAATGCCAAAAAGTGCATAGTCATCTCCTTTGGAAAAAACAAAATACACACAAACTACCACATAGGTGATAGCCCCTGAAATACGGAAAACGTAATAAGGGATCTGGGGACCTAAGTAGATAGTAATCTCTCCTTTGATAATCGCATTGCCAAAGTGGTTAGAAAATCCTTCTATGTGGCCCACCTAATCACAAAAGGGTTTGCATCCAGATCAAAAGATGTCATTGTGCCCCTCTACTCATCACTCATCAGTCCCATCATAGAGTACAACGCCCCATTTGGGATGTACCTTACAAGACACCTGCAACAGCTTGAAAGACCACAGAAGTACCTCATCAAGAGGATCACTGGCCTCAAACAGATGCCCTATGCAGCTGGACTGAAGAAACTCCAGCTGTACTCAGTTGCATACCGCCTACTCAGAGGTGATCTCTGCCTGACATACAAGGTCATGTCCAACCCAGAATTGATGGACATGCTCCACCTAAAGAAAACCTTATCCCCTCGAGCCACATGCTCTAGGGATCTAAACCTCACCACAGCAATAAATAGGATGTGCTGGAGGGATAGATTCCTGTCCCAGAGACTTCCCATGCTTTGGACCAAGATTCCAGTCTACATTAGGCAGACCTCCTCGCTAACACTCTTCAAGAGAAACCTTGACGAGTGGATGGGAAACAGAAAGTTTACCCCAGGGATCACTTCAGTGGCTCTGCTGGACAGAGGCACAGGGAACTAATCTAAGGGGGGGCGGCGAAAGCCAACAAATTCTGGCTAGGCTTATAAATGCCTTTGGGCAGATAGCCTAGTACCTACCTATGAACCTAAAAAATACTGATGCAAAAAACTGTTTTTATTGTATCAACTGTCTAACTTTATATGACCAAAATATGTCAAAAGTATAACTAGCAAAACATCACAAACGCAGATATGCTAAGCACTAAGTAAGCTATGCACCCTGAGCATCAGACCTAAATCTTATGTATCAGCAAAAACAACCACAGAGATTCCAAACACGGCAATTACGATCTTTGCTTTGTTTTGTTACTTCTTTTATTCTAAAAAATATAAACTGGTAAGCGCTTTCACGGATACAAACTCCGGTTCATCAGACAATGTTAGACGCATTGTAACAGATGACTATTTAAGTGTTACAGCAGCCAATCAAGTTCAAGTCTAGAAGGAAGGGAAAGGTCAGTGTATATCAAATACATACTAGTGCAAATTAGACTTGCTTAGTGCTGACAGTTGAAAGCAGCTCACATCCACAATGTTAAAAACTATAGGACTATTACAGCCTTAAAAACACAATACATATACATACATAAAAGCAAATTATTATACAAATAAGTAGCAGCATTTATTAAAGCAGCAGCTAATAATAAAATTGTCTAAAAAATCCTGCTGATTCCTTGCTATATCAGTATGGACAATGATAAAAAACAAAGCAATCAATTTATTGAAAGTCTCAAGACAGAGATAGTTGAACTAGTCTGGCTATTATATGGTACTAATAAAAACTGCCTGATACTACGTGTATAGTTAGCAAAAATAAAGATCGAAGGGTGTGTAAAATGTATGACATGCATATGCTACCAAATGCATAGTTGGGAGTTATAAATATGATCATGGAACATCGTGATAGAAAATTGATGTTATCTGTTATCAGTTTCAAAAATTACTTTCCTCTCTGTTTGGCATTGTTGCTCTCCACTGAACATTGAGCAAATGTTGTTGGCATTGTTTCTCAAGTTTGTGCACCACCAGTAAATGTGATAACAGGAAGTGGTGGGAAATTATTATTTACTATTGCACTGCTTTGGGATTAGAAATGTCTAGTGATAGAGGGGAAGGTGCCCAATTTCATGTACAAAGGTGGGGTGTTGTGAAGTCCAGAATATTTATTGGACTTCTGGTAAAGTCCCACACCCAAAGGATTCTGCAGAGGGACCATTCTGGCTCCCAGTACAAGTCTGAGGCTTGGAATAGTCTGGACAAGTCTGTATCCAGTGCGACTGGCATCACATGCACTGGAGAACAGTGTAGGTACCACTTCAACAACCTAAAATGGTGCAACAGGGATACACTCAACGAGTGGCTGGACGAGTTTCAAACTAGTGACGTCCCACAGTTGTGTAAGTAGGCTAATAAAGAGAACATATAATACATAGAAAGCTAAATATAGGCAAGACTGGTATGCATAATGCTCTTTTGTTCTTTTCTTTTCACAGCTAATTCTGAAATAGTTATGAATAGGCAAGCTCATGCTGATCATCTGGAGAGACTGAGTGAAGCAAGTGGTATGTATGCAGCACAAGAGAAGTATTATTGTAGCTTTAAAAGTTAAAGAAAATGTTTTTCTTTTCTATACAGTAGTAGCAAAATAAGCATGCACATCCTAACAGTAAAAGTAAGTATGCATGCATAAGTCTGTAGCACAAATAAGCTTTAGGAGTCTAGTGTAAGACTGTAGTCAGGTCAGAGGCTGGGGGTTCAAATGCCATGAAAAACAACTATATAATATTGCAATTCTTTAGTAATTCTACACACGTGGCATAAATGCCCTGCTGTTAACTATAATCTGTATATTTGGACCAAGCAGATGTGCAATAGCTGCACATTACAAGGATTACTTTAAGCAATCCATAATTATAGTTTGCAGTGGTTAGGAAGTATATTTAAATGTAAAAGTTCAGATAAAATTGTTGCATTATTGTGATAATGCATTGTATTGTTGCATAATATTATTGTAGAAAAAAACAGCAGGACAACCATGACAGTAGACGCCACTTTAATAAAATTAACCATAAAAAGAGGACAAGTGCTTTCACATATAACTACACTTCTTCAAATCCTATACAAAATTAAAATCACATCCATATTATATAATGAAAAACATCCAATCAACAGATAAAACTTAATATACTCATTAGAATATAGGTGACATCATCATATTTCACTAATTGTGCTTTTTTCTGTTTACGCTAATTTAAAATGGGCTTGATGCTGACACTGCTATTAATCCCTGGATACCTATGTGCCTGCATTCTCAGTATCCACTTCAATTCAACCTGTTCCAAGTAATTGTTAGTATTACCACCCCCTCACATCTTTATGATACGTTGTAAAAATCTAAAAGAAAAATTGTGATCTGGACATTCCATTATATGTTTGGCAAGAACATTTTTAATATTTTTGTTCTTAATCTCATATAACTTATAAGTGCCTACTGATTCTATCTCTCAATCACTGTATAGTCTTGCCTACAAAAAAACAAGGACAGAAATTACATGTGGCTAAATATATTAAGTTGGTAGTACAGTCTGCATAGAATCTAGGTTTAAATTCAAAAGATAAACTGGGGTGAATGAAAATTTGTTCTCTAGTTATAACTTTACAGATATTGCAATTCCTACAGGGATATGTGCCTAACCCTCTCCCCTCTGGGTGTGTTTTTACTTAATCATTACATAGCAACTGTTTTAAGGTTACTACTATTCCTAGAGATAAAGCTTGGTGTATCATCTGTTATGTTGGCTGTAGATCTAGCCATAGTTAATAAGTGCCAAAACTTCCGAATAACTCCCCTCACCATGCTATCGCTGCTAGTATATTTAGTAATAAATGAAACCTTATTCACTCTATTACTACTTCTTCTTTTGGTAACATTAGTAGTCACAGCAATCCTGCTCTCAGTCTCCCTTGGGTGAATATCTGGTTGGTTATGAGCAACTTCATCACGTATGTTTCTTACCATTCATTTATTATAGCCCCTATGTTCAAATAATTTCTCAAGGTTGTTCCTTTCTTTAAACAAATCTTCATCCTTGCTACAGATCCTAGAAACTCTCAAAAACCGACTTTTAAATATATCGGGAAAGATGTGTCTGGGATGCATGCTATCATTACTTAACCCATTATGCCAGCATGTTTTTCTATACGTTAGCATTTAACTATGGATAGATCTACGGCCAACATAATAGGTGATACACCAAGCTTTATCTCTAGGAATAGTAGTAACCTTAAAACAGTTGCTATGTAATGATAGAGTAAAGACACGCCCAGAGGGGAGAAGGTTAGGCACATATCTCTGTAGGAACTGCAATATCTGTAAAGTTATAACTAGAGAACAAATTTTCATTCACCCCAGTTTATCTTTTGAATTTAAACCTAGATTCTATGCAGACTGTACTACTACCAACTTAATATATTTAGCCACATGTAATTTATGTCCTTGTTTTTATGTAGGCAAGACTATACAGCGATTGAGAGATAGAATCAGTAGGCACTTATATGAGATTAAGAACAAAAATATTAAAAATGCTCTTGCCAAACATATAATGGAATGTCCAGATCACATAATATGGTACTAATTTTATCTCTTTTTTTCTCTCACCCCAACCCTTATCTCTTCTTTTTTTATTTTCTATTATGTGTCAGCAAAATGCCTCCATGCCATCCATCTGTAACAAATCACTAAATGCTTCACAGCACAGTGAGGAAGGCCAACCCCAGTGGCTCAGCCTGCCCCCAATCCACCGACTCCAGCACTGATGCCCAGCACATCTGGGCCCCAACCTGGCAGTACTGCCTCTGCTGCCCCTGTACTACCTGCATCCTCAGTTAGCACTGCACCAGAAACTGAGTGCTGTGGTACTCTCCAGAATTACTGGCAATGGTGGGGATTTCATCACCTGCTAGGAGATGCCAGAGTTGGTGCATAGTTTTGTGCACCGCACCATTGGTGTACGCCTACACCAGATGGAGAGACTGCTCTCCCTCATGGTCCACAGGTGGAGAAGACATCAAGCTCTCTAGCAGATAGAGTAAGGGGATGGTGATGACAGTCCAGTGTGTGAGGACTATAGTCTCACTGTCCTCATGTTTGATGGGCATGGGCTTGCATTGTCTCCTCCCTCACTCCAATCATTGATGTCGTACCAACCAACCCTCACATCCCTGTGTTTTTCCTGTTTGTTTGCATTTGCTTCCTCAGCTTCCTAATTTACCTGACCCAGAAATATCAATGTCCCTTACCCAGCATTCCTCTCTTACTGAAGTTACAAAAAAAAGGGCACCTGTACCACAAAAAAATACATCATTCCATACACAGCTCTCCATTTTGCACACGTCTTCTTGACACATTTGATTAGGTCCAGTTGGCTATACAACATGATTGCATTGTTGTCACCCCTCTTTGTGGTGGTGACAGTCCAAATCAGCTAATATTCTGTACATATTTTAATTTTACACTGTTGAAGAAATGGATAGCTATGGTTCTTTCCTACTTCCGTCCTGCACATTCCTGTATTGTTTTCCCTTTTGTTCTTCCTCCTGTTTGCACCCCCATTTCACCACTGTCCTTACTGCCCCAGTTTAACACCTATAATATAGACAAAAAATAGCATCACACACAACACACAAGGACCAAAAAAAAAAAAAAACAATGGAGTCCTTCACTTTTTTGTCCTCTATGTTTGCATGGAGTTTGGCATTGCGCACCAATACCAAGCCAAAGTGAATGGCATTTCTGTGGTGTGGTTACCTCTGTGCAATGCCACTTAAACATGCTGAGCTATGTCAACACACAGTAACAGATGATGAATGTGGTATAAAGTATAATTTCATTACATTATTGCTGCTTATGTTAAAGTATTACATACACCTGGATTTGAACCCTATATCAATCAGGCTAAAAAAAATGTGTCAATGCATTTACACCTGCTGCCACAGAGTCAGCTAAGCAGCAGGTGTGTTTCATACCCTTAGTACTGAGAACTCTTAGAATTTTAGCAATGAGGCTCACATTTGTGCACTGCTTAGCTATTTGCAAATAGGGAAAGTGGTAGAAATGTGTATCTTGCATGTGCAAACACTTTACCAGCCATCACACAAAACCACTGCTTCACAGTGTGCTATGCAAAGTGAACAATAGCATGTATTGCTTATGTTTACTGTCCATTTAGTGTTCATGCCATGAAACTAAACGTGGAAAAACAAACAAAATGAAGGCACTACTAAGAAAAGGACACATATTTACAATGCAGCCATCTGTTACTTCCCCCATGGACTACAACCTTGGTCTCTCAGTACTTGTTCACAAATATATCAACTACACTACACAAATAAATAACAAATATTGTCTTATATACCATGCACATATTTAGAATGACAATACACATTCAGATTTTCCAGTACTTGTAGTAATGTGGACATCTGTTTGCATGTAGTTTGTAACGCTGTCTCTTAAAATATACCTGCACATTGGAAACACAACCACCAAATGCTACAGATTGCACACTCATCAATCTGGTAAAATGCAGACCTTTAATATATTGACAGTTGGATATTGCTAACTATCCATTTCATGCAAGCCTCCCAACATCTTTTCTTTAACATCCACTGCTGATGTTATCCACTATAAGTTGATATGACTTGTGCTGTGGTACTTGTGAGTTGTGTTGTCTGTGTACCTAGAAAGATTGGGGTTCTGTTCCCACTGCAGTCAGCTGTGAGGTGTGAGTGTCTATATAGTCAAAGGACCATACGTGTGTATCCTTCAATTAGCACTCCAGTTCCATGGTTTGTCAATATTTATATTACTTGCACATGCCTATGCATCCATTTCATGTCGGCCTCCCAACATCATCTTTCCAACATCCATTCCTGATGTCATCCACTATAAGTTGTCCTGCATCCTTATAAAAGTCAGACTTGTGACATGGTGCTTAAGTAAAATATAGAGTTCTTTAGTCTGTTTACTTAGGTAGGCAGGTGTTCCATTCTCACTGCAGTCAAATGGAATGTGTGTGTATGCAAAACTGCACGTGTTTATGTTTAAACAAAGTGCACGGCATGAATATGTAGTTTCAAAATTAGGCACCTATCCCTGCGGTTCTTGTAATATTTGTGATAAGGTCAGGAACCTGAGTGTTATTAATGATATAAATTTTATTTCTAAACATTACTTTAGTTGTAAATCCACAGGGGTGGTCTATATATTGGGTTGCTCATGTAAAAACATGTGGTATATAGGACAAACAAAAAGAATGGTAAGGGTACGGATTTTAGAGCATTTAAAAGACATTAGAAATAAAAATTTGGTTAGTCCTGTTGCTAAACATTTCCAAGAGAAACATAGTGGCTCTTCTAGTAGTTTAATATTCAGTATATTGGGAAAGCCCTTCCTTCAAAGAGGAGATGACATTGTAGTAAAATTACTGGAGCTTGAAACTAGAATGATTTTCAAGTTTCATACTTTAAAGCCTAATGGCATGAATCAGGAATTAGGTAGTTAATGAATTATTTACATTTTGTATATGCTCGCATATATTTATTCATTTTATACTTATAATAAATTTATGGTCACTTTAAAATTTTTTCATTGTTTAATTAATTAATTAGGAGACTAATTGTCTCACTGAGTATGTATATAAATGTAATGTTTGTACTCACTTAATTGTGATCCTTGAAGGCGAATTGCCGAGGTACCAGATCGCTGGAATTAAAGAAAGCAAGATACTGGTGAAGTGCTGGCTGTCTGTGTGTTTTCTAAATTTTATTCTGACTGTAAGGTGTTTTGAATTGAATATGTAATCACCACTGCTGTTCACTGCACAAACACTTAAACTCCCTATAGGCTTTGTGCAAAGCCTGCACAGAGTTTATTGAATCCTAGATCCTGTGTTTCTGAAGCACAGCCAAACCATCCACTGATGCTGTGCTGACAAGGTCAATGAAAAGGCTGAAACATGCATGTTCACTGCTAGTGGGATTTGACTTTATTGGCCTGAATGTAACCATAAAGACTTAAAAAGTAAGAAAAAAGTCATGAACCCTTGATGTCCTTAAGGGGCCATTTGCTTATACACCATGGGCCTCCATTACAGGGGGGTTATGCTATCACACAGTGAAAACTCTAGCTTGGCTGAGTTTTTCTTGCAGTTTTCACTGAATGGTTTGTCTGTGTATCCTTTTTACCCTTTGTTTGTGCCCGTGTGTGTGTGTGTGTGTGTGTGTGTGTGTGTGTGTGTATATATATATATATATATATATATATATATATATATATATATGAGTTCCCTATATAATTTTGAAATACTGACATCCCGACTTTCAGTATTTCGAAATTATAATACCGAAGCCCTGAAATTCCGAAACACCAGAAGCGCAAAATTCAAAATACAGATGTTCGGAGCTTCTGGTGTTGCGGTGTGTGAATGCATAGGTGTATGTGTAGGTAAGTCAATATGAGTGTGTTGGTTAGGGGCTTTTGTGTATGTTAGTGCGTGTTTTGGCTGTGATGTGTGTGTGGAAGGGGCTGTGAAATGTGTGTGAGTTACCTTTGTGTATGTGATTGTGCGATCTCAGAGTTAGTATATATAAGTAGGGGGTGCTGCGGTGTATGAATGTATAGGTGTAAGTGTAGGTAAGTACATATGAGTGTGTTGATTAGGGGCTTTAGTGTATGTTAGTGTGTGTTTTGGCTGTGATGTGTGTGCGCAAGGGGCTGTGAAATATGTGTGTGTGTGAGTTACCTTTGTGTATGTGATTGTGCGATCTCGGAGTTAGTATATATAAGTAGGGGGGTGTGGGGGCACAGCCCCCCACATGGGGGATGCAAGGGGGCTTGCCCCCCTGCTTGTCTGTAGTGTAGGATTGTTTGTTTGATTGTGGGGGGAGATTGTGTGCATGTGTGTGGTGTATTTGCACTGTAGGTTCGCGATTTCAAATTTTGGGGTTATGGGGTTTTCGGTATCTAAAGGTTTCGGCTATAGAATTTTGAAATACTGAAATTTGGGATTTCAGTATTTCGGGATTCTTTAGTGAACCCATATATATATATATATATATATATATATATATATATATATATATATATATATATATATATATATACATACATACATACACAGTGGATATAAAAAGTGTACACACCCTTGTTAAAATGCCGCAGTAAATAATTTTAAAAGTTTTCCCACCTTTAATGTGACCTATAACCTGTTTAATTCAATTGAAAAACAAACAAATCTGTTAGGGGAAAAAATACAAAAAATAAAAAATGTACAATACGCTGGTTGCATAAGTGTGCACACCCTTAAACTAATACTTTGTTGTGTGTGCACACCCTTAAACTAATACTTTGTTGAAGCACCATTTGATTTAATTACAGCATTCAGTCTTCTTGGGTACACACCTACCATCAATTAAAAAGACTGTGGTTAACCCCAAATAAAGTTCGGCTGTCTTAGTAGTATTTTTCCTGACATTTGCTCAGTTGCCTGCTACAGCAAAAGCCATGGTCTGCAGAGAACTTGTAAAGCATCAAAGGAATCTCATTGTTGAAAGGTATCAGTCAGGAGAAGGGTACAAATCAATTTCCACAGCTATACTATGGAACACAGTGAAGACAGTCATCAAAAAGAGGAGAAAATATGGGACAACAGTGACGTTGCAAAGAACTGGACATCCCTCCAAAATTGATGAAAAGACAAGATGAAAACTGGTCACGGAGGCTGCCAAGAGATCTACAGCAACACTGAAGAAGCTGCAGGAATTTCTGGCAAGTACTGGTTGTGTACTACATGTGACAACAATCTCCTGTATTCTCCATATGTCTGGACTATGGGGTAGGATTGCAAGATGGAAGCCTTTTCTTACACAGAAAAACATCCAGGCCCAGCTAAAATTTGCAAAACAACCACCCCAAACTAGTCCACCCACATCACCCTCCCTCCTTCCTAAAATAGGTCTTACCCACAGCTACAGTTATTATCTGCTGAATCTAATTTGATTCAATACTCTCTCAGTTAGAAATATTAACATTAATACTGCATGGTCTTACTACTGTTATGGAGACTGCATTTCTTTATCCTATCAAACTGTAGCACTCTGTTTAATACTATTTCATGCTATTTCCATCTCAAACTGTGCCATTCTTGTAAATTTTTGTTAATTAATACTATAATTTAGATTACCATCTTTTGTAATTTCTTGTTAATTACTCCTGTTGTTTAAATTACCTCACAGGATGTACATTGTACATTGTAAATACTATTGTTTGTCACTTTGTTTGTTCACTTTGTTTGTCAGTTTGTTTTCAATTTGTCTCAACTGTATGCAAGGAGCTTTTCTCCCCGGGACTCCGTTGAAAATGGGCCTTGCGCCCAGTCGGACATTACCCGGTTAACAAATAAAATAAATAAATAAATAAAATCAAGTCTCCCAAAAGCATGTGGGAAAATGTGTTATGGTCTGATGAGACCAAGGTTGAACTTTTTTGCCACAATTGCAAAAGGTACATTTGGCGCAAAAAAAACACTTCGCATCACCAAAGGATCACCATCCTCATGGTGAAGCATGGTGTTGGCAGTATCATGCTTTGGCATTGCTTTTCTTCAGCTGGAACTGGGGCTTTAGTCAAAGTGGAGGGAATTATGAACAGTTCCAAATACCAGTCAGTTTTGGCCCAAAACCTTCAGGTGACTGCTAAAAAGCTGAAGATGAAGAGGAATTTCACCTTTCAACACGACAGTGACCCCAAGCCTACATCCAAATCAACAAAAGAATGGCTTCACCAGAAGAAAATTAAAGTTTTGGAATGGCCCAGCCAGAGCCCAGACCTGAATCCAATTCAAAATCTGTCGGGTGACCTGAACAGGGCTGTGCACAAGAGATGCACTCACAATCTGACAGATTTGGAACACTTTTGCAAGGAAGAGTGGGCAAATATTGTCAAGTCAAGTTGTGCCATCCCAAGAAGACTGAATGTTGTAATTAAATCAAAAGGTGCCTCAACAAAGTTGGACATGTTCCACGTAAAGAAATCCCAATCCCTCCAAGCTACACGCTCTAGGGACCTAAACCTTGTCACCACAATAAACAGAACATGCTGGAGGGATAGATTCCTATCTCAGAGACTTCCCATACTCTGGAACAAACTACCTATCTATATCAAACAAAGCTCCTCATTAGCACTCTTCAAGAAAAATCTTGATGATTGGATGGGAGATAGGAAATTCACCCCGGGGATCACTTCTGTGGCTCTGCTTGACAGGGGCACAGGAAAATAATGTTCTTGGGTGGCAAAAGCCAGGGTACCATTTGGCTAGGCTTAAATAGGCCCTAGGGCCAATAGCCTAGTACCTACCTATGAACCTATTAGTTTAAGTGTGTGCACACTTATGCAACCAGCTTATTAAACGTTTTTTATTTTTTATATTTTTTCCCCTAACAGATTTGTTTGTTCTTCAATTGAATTGTACAGGTTATAGGTCACATTAAAGGTGGGAAATGTTTTGAAATGATTTATTGTGGTTTCATTTTTTTATATCACAAAAACCTGGCATTTTAACAGGGGTGTGTACACTTTTTATACACACACACACACACACACACACACACACACACACACACACACACACACACACACACACACACACACACACACATGTATATCTATATATGATTAAAAATGAACTGACAAAAAAGTACCAGCTTCTTCACTATTAGATTGCAGTATAGTGGGGATAGGAAAATATGCCCTTTCTCCACTGTTGTGTGATCTCTGAGTTGATATATACAATTAACAGGGGTTGTGCAGGGGGGTAAGCTTTTTTTGTATGTTTTTTCTATCCTTTGTGGATCGATCCTATATAGGTTACCTCTGTATATAGACAGACACATAAAAACATAGATACATACATAGATTGATATGGATACATTCATATAAACAGTCATACTTGGCTGTATGGCAAGTGGTCGAATACACACCTGCAAGGAGTGTGACTAAGAAAACTGCACAGGCCAGCAACTGTTCCATAGTGAGATCATCTGAAGATTCACTATGTGATGTTAGGTGGTGGGGTTGTTAGTTTTACTTCACTTAATTTGCTGTTATTCAATGTAGTTTAGGGTTGTAGTTAGGGATGAGTAAGAGGTTTTGCTTATTTGTATTGAGTTACAAGGGTTGTTGCTTTATTCATTTTGTTTTTGTCTGGGATTCTTTTAGTAGGGTGGTAGGAGCTATCTGAGATTGCAGTGCAGCATGGATTAAGAACATGCCCTTTTCCAACTGTTGTGAAATCTGACATTTTATATAGCACTTGGTGTGGGGGCCACAGGGGGATTTGCCACCTGCAGAACAGTAGGCGTTGTGGGTTTGCTGTTTTTTTATTGTCTTTCATTCAAAGAAAGAAGCTTTCACTGTAAGCAATGTTTTATGTACTCTCCCTTAATTGTGTTTTAGACAAGGATGTAATCACTGCTTTTTGTTCAGTTATCTGATGGTCATTGTTTTAAGCAGTTGACCATTCATTATATAATCCCATTTATACACACACACACACACACACACACACACACACACACACATATATATATATATATATATATATATATATATATATATATATATATACACACACACACACACACACACACACACACATATATATATATATATATATATATATATATATATATATACACACACACACATATATATATATATATATATATATATATATATATATATATATATATATATATGTGTGTGTGTGTGTGTATGGTTTACTATCACACACTCGAATCTACTCCGTTTGAGTGTTAAGATGTCCGAATCATGTGAACACAAAAAAATGTCAAAGGCAGCATTTTAGTAAAGTTGAAATTTCTAAAATGCCGACTTTACTGAAATGCTGCACTTCTGCTCAACATTAACAAACACTTTTGCAAGGGGAATTAGAATACATTGCTAATATCAGTATTATTCCTAAGACTGGCCCAAACGTACAATTGCTCCAGGAACTGTTTGCTATCTCTCAGTACAGTTTCTACAATGTTCAATACATGTTTCTCCACATATATAGACATAGCCTCAGTGAGCCATCCTCTTCCCGATACAATGGGTCAGAGGGGATAATTCAAGGGATCTTTGTGAACGCAAAGGAACATTTGCATGCAGAGCTGGCAAGATTTGTTGCAACATATGGTCAACCTGTATGGTTGTGCATCCGGTATCCGTTAAACCAGTAGAATTTTTTTTCTTTGCAGGCTGACCAAGAAAATAGTTTATCTTGCTACGTGTAACTCATGCAGTGAATTTTATATAGGCAAAATGAATCGTATGTTGAAGGAGAGGGTCATGGAACATCTGAATGACATACGTAATAATAAATCAACAAATGCACTGGCTAAACATGTATTAGATTATGGTACACAGCACAACTTTAAATTCTTAGTTTTACAAAAAAAATAATGACAGCTTAAGAGAAGGAGATCTACGTAATGAAATTGAATATATAGAGTTAAGATGGATTGTTGATTTTAAGGCTTATGTTTCTCCTGGCCTGAACAGTGCTGTTTCTTTAAAACCTCTCTTAAGAAAAAGAGGTTTGCCACATTAATTTTCATTAAGTGTTTTTATTGGTTGTTATTTGTATTTAAACTGAATACTTGCAGAAGTTTTTATTAAGGTCTGAAGAAGAGGGTTACCTCGAAAGTGCTTACCTAAATTATTTATTTTATTGGTAATAAAAGTGTGTTTTTTACTCTCTAGCCACCACGCCTTTTTATTTTATACTATTTATATTTTTTGGGCTTGTTGGTTCCACCACTTTCATCTTGTTTGATCACAAAGTGATTGTAAGCCTATATATATATGTGTGTGTGTGTGTGTGTGTGTGTGTGTGTGTGTGTGTGTGTGTGTGTGTGTGTGTGTGTAGATATGGGTCTATGTTGTTTTATCGACATTTCAGAAAGTCAAACCTCATATAGTTGAGACCATATGACTGATGTTCTGAAACACTAGCAACTCATCTCAACAAAAGCTCAGCTCAACAAAAAAAGAAGCTGTATTTTTGCAGGATGGCAAGCCCCCCTGCCACACCAATACTCCCATGCTAATTATATATATCAACTCTGAGATCTCACTACAATGGGGAAGAGGCAAATTCTCTGATCCCTACTGTACTGCGATAATGTCAACATTATCCCTACACTACCCAACATTTGACATTTCAGAATATCAATCCGTCTCAACCATATGAGGTTCAATGTTCTAAAACATCACTAAAACAACATAGAACCATCTATCTTTCTATCTATCTATCTATCTATCTATCTATGTATCTATCTATCTATCTATCTATTGATCTGTCTACCTATCTATTTATGTATCTATCAATATGTGTGTGTGTGTGTGTGTGTGTGTGTGTGTGTGTGTATACTGAAATTCACCGAAATCCTCAAATGTCAATGGTGTGAATATTGACATGTAAAAACTTGTGTTTTGTCAAGCATAACCTCAGACCATGCAAACTCAAAAACAGTGTTTTTGTAGGGAAGCAAGCCCTTTGCATCCCCACACCCCCAGCTAATTATGAACACTTACTCCAAGACAGCTCTATCCCCAGGGAAGGGACATATTCCCCAACCTTGGAGACTGTTGATTTTGCACAGCTGTTGACTATCTGTTTTGTTGACCAAAATGTGTCAACAAAACAGATGCTGACCTAAGCCACATTTCACTAAATCGAGTGCAACTATGTGTGTGTGTGTGTGTGTGTGTGTGTGTGTGTGTGTGTGTGTGTGTGTGTGTGTGTGTGTGTGTGTGTATGTGTATAATGGATATATACACGGGTTCACTTCTAAATCCTGAAAGCCCAAAATCCTGAAACCCAAAATCCTGAGGCTAAAATCTTGAAAGTTCAAAATACTGAAATTTCAAAATACTGAATCTCATAATACTGAAAACACATAGGATACCAACACTTACTATATTCCAGCACAAGTACATACAGAAACAAATAAAAGAGAAACCATATTACTCCTCTCCAAGAATAAGCAGGGGATCAAGCCAGCCTACCCCCCCCCCGCTACTTAAATATATCAACTCCAAGATTGCACTTAGTGTAGTGAAGGGTAATATGTTTCTGTATGTACTTGTGCTGGAATATAGTTAATCTTGGTATCCTGCGTGTTTTCAGTATTATGAGATTCAGTATTTTGAACTTTCAAGATTTTGGTCTCAGGATTTTGGGCTTTCAGGATTTAGAAGTGAACCCACACACACACACACACACACACACACACACACACACACACACACACACACACACACACACACACACACACACACACACACACACACACACACACGTAAGTGGATGAAACACACTGATTGTCAGAATGAAAAAGAATAAGAATAGTGGAGGAAAAGGAACTAGGTAGATAAAGAAAGGATGCTAAAAGACTGCTAATATGTCTGGTTGTACTGGCAGAAATCTGTACAAAGACATACACCTTTCAACTATGTCGAATTTTGTGAATGTCCTAGAATTTATCTCATATATTTGCTCTGTTTCTCATATAATTTGCAGCTTTCTAGCAAATCATTGAAGAGTACAGTCACTGCATATTGAGGTGACATAATCACTGCTTAGATGCTTTTTAATTGTCATGTGATTTAATGCATTGCAAATTGGCTCACAGAACACACAGTATGAAAGTAGCAAACTCCAAGTCAGACTGCCGACCAGTCACGAGTGGAGTCCCACAGGGATTGGTCCTGGGTCCTCTCCTGTTCAGCATCTACTTCTCAGAAGTCCAGACCAACACAAAGGGACTCTGACTGACCAAGTTCACAGACGACTGCAAGCTGAAAGCCATTATTAACTCCCCAAGTGATGCAGACATCCTACAGAAAGGCCTCACTGAGACCAATGACTGGTGTCGAAACCATGGCCTTAAGCTTAATGCCAAAAGTGTCATCATCCCCTTTGGTAAAAACTCAGTTCCTACTAACTACCACATCAATGGGAGCCCACTGAACACTGAAGGCATTATAAGAGATCTGGGGACGCAGGTTGACAGCAACCTCTCCTTCGACCACTACATTACCACTGTGGTCAGAAAGTCCTTCTATGTGGCACATCTCATTACCAAGGGTTTTGTATCCAGGAAGATAGAGGTCATCATCTCTCTCTACTCTTCCCTCATTAGACCAATCATCGAGTATAATGCCCCATTTGGCATGTACCTCACTAGACACCTGCAACAGCTGGAGAGGCCACAGAAGTACCTCAAGAAGAGGATCCTAGCTAGGCATTAAACACATCCTACACTGACAGACTCAAAAGACTCCAGCTATTCTCTGTCTCATATCGCCTACTTAGAGGTGATCTCTGCTTGACTTACAAAGTCATGTCTGACCCAGCTCTGTTAGAAATGCTACATCTAAAGAAATCCCAATCCCACCGCATCACACGCTCCAGAGACCTCATCCTCATTACCACAATCAACAGAACATGCTGGAGGGACAGGTTCCTCACCCAGAGACTGCCCATGCTCTGGAATAGACTTACCATACATGTCAAACAGAGCACCTCACTGACGTCAGGCAGCATGATGCCAAAGCACTTCTATGGACTAGGCTTGCAAAGGCTTCAGGGCCATTAGCCTAGTAATCACCTATGAACCTATGAACCTATTATATAATGATCGACATTTGAGTTTCAGACTTAATATCCTTCAGAAAATGAATGCTAATAGAAAGCCTATTATTCTTGCAATTGTCTACACATGCAAGACCAATATTTAAGATCTGCCTCTTATTGTGGGCATCTTCCTCCCTTCCATTGTTTTTGTCTTTGCCCCTGATTCTTGCACTAAAATATTAAGTGATTTATGCAGAGAAATTGAGTATTCCTAAAATCAAAATCCCAACTGCTAAGTCGTAGAGTAAAATAAACACAGGATACGAAGCAAAGCAAACTCCAGTCTGCCACAATGTCTGACTACCTTTAATAAAGAATTGGTAAGCACTTTCACAGTATACAATGCTGCTTCATCAGACCACAGTAAAAGTAACAAAGCAAGCAAATTTTAAATACAAAGCAATCCAATAAAATACAGGCATTAAATCACATGGCAATTAAAAAGCATCTAAGCAGTGATTATATCACCTCAATATGCACCAATAAAAACACCTTAAACTGCCAAGCCCCCAACTCAGTGCTGTAATAGGTGTGACTTTGAAACAGGTTTTAAAGATACCCTGTCATTTAAACCTGGTTCTACAAATGCTTTTAATAGTAAAATCCACCTTTGTTCAGCACATTCAGTTTCTATTCTTTATGTCACCTATCCTATCACTTTCATAAATAATTTCCAGTACAAAAACTTAAACATATGATGTGAATCATAGTTTTTAACTTGTTTCGCTAAAACATTAATCTCTGTACCTTTAGATATATCATTCAGATGTTCCAAGATCCTATCTTTAGATGCTCAGTTTGTCTTTCCTATGTAAAATGTATTATACAATGAACATCCTGTATAATAAACAACATTCTTAGTTCTACAATTAGGAAAAAAATGTAAAGTAATCTCAGTACCAGTAACATTACATACGTAGGACATGCAAGACAAAATATAATTGCAAACAGAGCACAAACCAAATTTGAACCTACCCTTACACTGTGAACACATTTGTATTTTAGGATTTGAATGTCTATAACACAAGTGCTGTTTTAAGGAATGATTATTTTTAAAGCTAAATCGAGGTTGAATGTCAATAATCTTCCTGATATCTGGATCAGCCAACAAGATCGAACAATGTTTCCTGAAATGATCACATACAATATTAACATAATTTGAAAATATAAGAACAGCTCTGCTCCTAACTCGATCAGCTGTTTTCACTACAGAGGACTGACCCTCCTCTGTGCTCCTGGAAAAGTAGGGTCTCCCCTTCCATCCCTAGTTCTTAACACTTCATCAATACACAAATTTATTTCTCTAACACTGTAGCCCCTGTCCAGAAACTCAGTTTTTAGTCTAGAATAACTGTATGAAGTTCAGCATCACCATCATGAAGTCTCATAGCTCTAAAAAAATGTCCTCTCAACACATTCCTGCTAATATAGGTAGGATGCATACTTGATCTATGTAATAAAGTGTTCTTTTTAACTTCTATTCTATACTTCCTAGTACTCAAGAGACTTAATTCTTTCTTGCTAACTTGAACATCACGAAAGTCTATAGTTTCACTGGACACCTTAGATGTAATCCTTAAAAAATTGGTGGTACCATGTAGCATCAAACAAAATTGGGGTATTCCCCTCAGAAAAGCTCATTTGCAACTATCTTTTATGTGATCACTGGAACATAATAAAATTTAAACCAAATAAAACAATTGGATAAGCAAACCTGGTATATCAAAAATGTTCACCTGTTTAAATGTTCAAATGCTGAGTTGAAACACTTATTGTATGACTAAATTTTTATTTATTCAGCATGGAAAATTATCATGCTTAAAGTTTATAAACACAGAAGAAATTAATTATCAACACTGAAACACGTGCATTTGTGGAATTTGTGACAATAATTACATCAAGATTGGTGCTGGTTACTAGCAATGGCCAAGTGTGGAATAATGCACACATCTGAAGAGGACATTTCTCATTAAAGGTCACTGCAAAGGGAAAGCCTCCCAACTCCAAACATGCAGCAGTCTCAGAACTGATTGGAAAAAGAATGGGATAAAGGGACATAAATTCCTAAGTGGTGGTGTGACAGGCTTTGCTCTTACAACAGAAAGCCAAGATTTATCAAAAGCTGTTTCAAAAAGGTTTCCTTCGACATCCTAGAGACATGTCATTAAGTGAAGTAGTAATTCTCTAAACTGCAAGTAGACATGCACATGATGTGTAAGTGAGTGTATGGCTGCAGTGGCCCAGCATCATATTCAGGCCTGGTCCACTGCCTTATACCCACTGCTTGCCATGATGGGATATGGTTCTCCAGTGACCTTGAACAGGACAGGTCATTTACCTTGTATCCAGTGCTTATTATGATGGGATCTGGTTCTCCTGTGATCTTGAAAAGGATAAAGCAGGTACTGGAGAATGGATGAACAAATAAATGGATGTTTCATAAAGCATTTTTTTCATTTGAAACAGGTTTCATTGAAGAGGAACTTGGAGGACTAACTAGATTTTTGTCATCCCTAACCACTCCCCCCTTTAATTTCCCTGTCCTGCTGAACTGTAGCCAGTAGTAGAGCAATGCTGGCTCATCACTATAAGTGATTTTTTTTTCTTTCTACATCTAGGCATCTGCTCCCAATGCATCTTGGAAAACATTCCAGGGTGAGATGGTAGTGCAGAGTAAGGTAGCCCTGCCCCCCTCCAAAGCTGACATTCCTGCATAGATCTACTGGTTTTCACCAGAAAATCTTGCAGTGGGATATTCATCCCTGAGACACTGTCAGCTTTTGCTAGTTAGGGATAGGTGAGTCATCTGCAGTTCCCATAGCAAGTGTGTTCCTGATTCTCCAAGAATGTAGGAGAAGGTATAAACCCCCTTCAGATAGACAACATGTGCCTTGGTGAATATGCACATATTCATGGAGAGAAACATAGGAAAGTGTCTCCAGTGGTGAAATGTTTAATTAAAAAAAAACAAAACAAATGAATGCTCTGTTCTCAAATGGACTGCTTTCTGTATGGAGTCTACATTTCCTTGGCTTTATGATTGTGTGAATTTTGTCTGCGTGCTTCAGTTTCCTGTAACATCTCAAAGATAAGGTCTTACAGTTGGCTTAGAGGGTTAAGGAGCTGTTTTCTGTGGTCCAGTGGTACAAGGTTTAATTCCCTCAGCCTGGACTGCCTAACTGTGTGATTCTGAGAAATTTACTTAATCAGGCACCACTCTTGGGCTGAATCTGAAAATGTTCTATGGAGATCAGTGCTCTACCCTGGAAAACAAATAAATAGGATAACATAAGTGAATTGATAAGTGTTCAAAGTTTACCCACAGGTAGTTGTGTGTGTCCTGTGGTTGACTGGCATCCTATCCATGATTAGTTTTTCTCTTGCGCCCACTTAGTATTGTTATTGGCACTGGTCCCCCACAACCCTGAACTGGTTAAAGTGGGTAAACAAAGAGTGAGTGAATAAATGACTGAATAAACAAGTGAATGAATTAAATGCTGAAGTTGTCTTCATGACAGTGTCTGAGGCACACATCTAAGATGGATATAAGATGGTGCTACTGAGTACTCCAGGAGGAAAGCCATTCCTGTAGATTAATATAAAACACTGAGAAGAAATTCTGCACTGTCGAAATCAAGCTTGTAAGTAACAGGAACAGGGGAGTGGATATAGACCACAATTGTGGTCATCTTAGCTCTGTAATAGTTTGAAAACATAAACCTTTCTTTAAACTTATGATCAGGGTTGGATTAAATAAGAATACACCAGTTGCTATGTCATTTGCATTTATTTTTAATGTTGGCATGTTTTTCAAGATTTTATTGCATACAGATATTGCATCTAACTGATTGTAATACAACAAATAGAAAAGTTTGTTCCACAGCCAAAGGTGAAAGCTACAGTGCTAACAGAACAAGTAAAACGAGAATATATCTAGTACCGACCACACCACTAATGAAGTAAACTTGCTCCAGATATCATCAAATCTATTCCTCAGGTGAGATATAGTTGTCAAGGTATCCACAATTTTGTGCAGCCAAAGTCAGGCAAAAGTGCTAATTTAAATTGTCAAACTGTATGCTTGGTGCTGTATTTGTGTATTTGTATTTTTGTGCCACAACTAAACCAAGCACAAATAGAGGACCATTAAGAAGTGACACTGCAAAATTTGAGAGGATCAGACTTTAATTTAATGCCCAAAAAATAGAAGAATCTGTGCATATTGAAATAATCATGTATATTTTGTTTATATTTTCTGCAGAATGGTAAGAATGGTACAGGAATTGCCTGCGCAGGAACAAAACTGGTTATTAGAACAAAGAAAAAACGAAGAAAGAAGCTTGCTTGCTGAGGTAGGTTTCAGATGTTAGTGAACAAAATCTCTTTTCAGAACTCAAAGTCTTTTCTCCTTAGCTTAATCAGTGACTATTTTTCAGTTCAACAACCAGCTAGCCTTATTCCTTAAGCAGTCTTCTCTGTAAAAATGGTCTTTTGTTGTAGATACTTACTGTGCAGGATGTCATGGAAGTAGCATCAGGGTTTCCCCTCCTAAAATGCACCCATGCTCCCTCAGCCCTATGATATTAATTTTGTCTGCCTCAGTTACATTTCACAGAGTGACATACATTTTGTAGTCCATCACAAGGAAATGGGCTCTCTAGTTCCTTGAAGAAGACCACTGTAATAGCTGAGCATTGGCCTCGTGTTTTAATGAACAGTGGTATAATCCATTAATGTTGATCCAGCAGCAGCCTTAGGTCAACTGGTGCCCTAGGCAAAAGGGCTCCACGGTGCCCCCCACCACACTACCTGGTGCCCCCATCCTGGTCTAACTACAAATAAATACTAGAAAAGTGCCCCTGCTAGACCGGCGCCCTAGGTGGGTGCCTAGTTGGCCTATGCCTAAGACCGGCTATGTGTTGATCTTTCTTGTAATTATTTTAGCAGCTTGGGTGCTGGAATAACTGGGTGAAGAGGGCCGAGTGACCAGCTGATGCCAGCTTTCCTATCCAGGGGTGAGGGAGATGTGGTTCTGGTCAATTGTTCGTTACAAACAAACAGAGGCTTACAGGCAATTAATATGTGTCCAAGGGGCATAGATTAGTCCTGCCAAACAGTGGTGGCAGCTGTTTACAGTGGGTGTCTGGGAGCATGCACGCACTGAGAGATGATAATGCAGGGCCTTCTACTGTGATGCAGCCACTATGTCAGAACCAGGAGAGGTGTTAGTATCATAAGCAGAAAACACCTGCTTGCCTGGGTCATGAATGATGTAGGCCATATACTGTAGGAAGCTCCTGCCCACTGAGAAGTAGGATAGGTCTCCCTTTGGATCCTTATATGGGGGAGGGAGAATGCCAGACTCACATGATGGGAGGGAACAGGTGTTCCCACGTGGGGTGCCAGTCAGTTTGCCAATGACAATTTCACTGACTGCTGCTCCTGTAAATAAATGTTGCTAAAAGCCACTCTCAGTGATAATTCAGATTACCATTTTCTCACTGTTATGATCTATGCAGTTAATATATATATATATATATATATATATATATATATATATATATATACAGGAGCCTTTCATTTGTTCAAACTTTCAAATGTTCGAAACTCATATGGCCGACACCATATTAGCGAACGTTTGAAAGGCTGACAAATGATAGCGGAGATCCCGCTACAGTACGAGACTGGGATATTCCCCTTTCCTGCACTGTAGTGCGATCTTGGAGTGAGAATATTTAAGTAGCAGAGGGTGTGGGGGGTGCAGAGGGGCTTGCCCCCCTGCATAACACAGTTTTACTGTGCTTACAAGTAAGTAAATGGTGCTATTTCAGGATGTCGGTATTTCAGAATGTCGATCATATGGTGTCGGCCATATGAAAGTCGGCATCCTGAATGGTCAATATTCTGAAGTAGACCCATATATATATATATATATATATATATATATATATATATATTTATAAGCTAAGACATTTGGTATCTTCCAATAAAGATTGATGTAGGTGAGCTTTCTCCCCTGAAAAAAACAAAACAAAAAATGTTTCTTTAACAGTGAAAGTGATTTTCGGAGATATTTATTCACAGTAACAGCAGTCAGTGAGATTACCATCAGTGAACCAACATGCAGCTGCTCCTGGCTTTGTGGTCAGGATTGCAAACAGAGCTGCTTCTAACCTCTGTCCATGAGGTACAACAGATATATCTTAACATAACAGGGGTTCACCACCTCTCACAGTAGGCAGGAGTGGAGGTACAAAAAAATAAAATAAAATAAAAATTACATAGTGGAATCATACCATCACATCTGACATCAGTCAAATAGAATTATTGTATAGAAAGATTATGTGATCCTAAAATCCACTAGATCATTAAAAAGCATTAATTCCCAACCCAGTCACACACACAGCAACCTTATCTTTACCTAACATACTATCGGGTCTATATTATATCACTGAATGCTTAAAAAAGCGAACGCTGATTGATTGACCTAATTTAAGCGAAAGCTTACAATCTCGAACTGTCAGATCAGCGATTTTTTTCCCAGGGAAACAAATCGCTCATCCAAAACATATACACACAACACAAGCACACCAAACAAACAGAAATCCACACACATACACCTAAAATCTGATACCTATCTCTACACTAAACTATGCACACACCACTAACTACCCACTTACCTTAACCTAAACCCTAACCCTAAGGTCCGTCACTATCGCACACTCACCTCACCCGCTCCCTAACCCTAACTCACTTAAATCCACCCTAACCCTCATGTCCACTCAATCGCACACACACCTAACCAGAGCCCTAACCCTAACTCACCTAAATCACCCTAACACTCACATCCACACAATCGCACACTTACCTGAATCTGACCGGTAACTTTCCACCATAACACTGAAAATACCGAAGCAACAGAAACGGACAACCGAATTCTTTCCCTAGGAAAAAATTAGAGTTTCTGCTGCTTCAATATTTTGCAGTTTCGCGAAAATAAGTTTGATCAATCAGCATTCGCTTTTTAAGTGTTCGAGGATATAATATAGACCCTACTATCTTCCCCAATCTTTAAAACATGTTATATATTAACAGTTATATATGTATTTTAATAATTTTAGAAAAAATCTCCACATTGTATTAATCTTATCTCATGACTATCAAAATTTGACTGTCTTACCCTTTTAAGCTTAATTGGGCTTTTTTTACCATATGTATAATATTCTCATCTGCATATCCCATGTTTGTTCTCCCACATGCCTCTAACTATACTCCATGATATTTCCAGACTGCCCACTCTTCTCTCCTCTTGTGCTCTCAGTGCAGCAGTTTTATTTTCTTTTTCCTCATCCATTCTGTCCATTAGATACTGCTTTCCAGTACTTATTCTGTAGTTTCATGCATATTCAGCTCAGTGCATCCTTCCACTACCATCTAAACTTGTCTAAACTTTACCCACTCTTTTGCCTGAGACCAAGCTCATTTTGAAGAATTTTAAAATCCATAACTATACACATTGAATGCCGAGCCTTGAACATTCTTATATTCCTTTAGCCAATTTTTTTTTTAACATTTATCCCTTTTTCTACATTATTTGTCATGTGCTTGGCAAAATGGGACAGCTGTTAATGGAATTAGCTGAAAACTCAGATGCCAAACTATAAAAAAGGCATGTGCACATCCTTGCACGTACTTATTTATATATCTATGTATGCATGCATGTGCTGTTTTATTTTATTACAGTTATTTATTTATACTTTGCTAACCAGGTAAGTGAACTGTTCCAGGGACCCTTTTCAGCCACAAAATCGGTCTCAATGGCAAGGACAATAAAAAGTAAGAAATGCACTTAAGAATACAAAGAAAAAATAATACTGTCATTAAAGCATTTGACAAATATTGAATGTACAAAACATGGCCAAAGTATGATAGTGAATAATTTAAACTTAATACTTACAAGAACACATTCATTATTAATGCTTAAATATTCTGGTCCTCCATTAACCAACTATTACATCTAGGCTCTCAAAGCAGCTCATCCCCCGACCCACACATAACCCCAGCCGAACTTGCCACCCTCTTCAATTCCTACTTAATTGACACCATAGCTAACCTAACCACCACCTTTCCTACAGTTAACATCACCACCACCAAGACAGCTGATGACCAAATCATCCCAGAAAACAATCCTACCCTCGACTCCAACCTAACATTCTCCCCCATACCCACCGTTTACTTAAGCTAAAACCCTGTACTCTGGCCACTGCCAATCTACCCCACACTTCCTGCAGCTAGCAGCAAACTCTATAGCTTATCCCATCAGCATACTCATTAACAGCTTGATTAAAGAATCCCTTGTCCCAGACATCTGGAAAAAAGCATTCATTCTCCCCTTACACAAAGGTGGCACCAACACAGACACCACAAACGTTCGGCCCATAGCAATTCTCTCATCCCTCTTTAAAATACTGGAAAAATGCATCCATGCCCAACTCCTCAATCACCTACTTGAAAACCAAATTGTATCACCCACTTAGCATGGTTTCAGATCAGGGCAGAGCACCACTACTGCCCTCCTCTCCTTCCTTGATACAGTTAACCGGGCACAGGATTCTGGCAAAATAATCGCTTCTCTTTTCCTCGACCTCTCCAAAGCTTTTGATATCATTTCCCACATCATCCTCCTCTCTAACTATCCACCCTCCACATTTCCTCACCTACCCTACAATGATTCAATAGCTATATCTCCAATAGGCAGCAATCCACCAAATGGCAACAATCTTACTCTTCCTTTCTCAATACTTCCACAGGGGTACCCCAAGGCTCCATGCTTGGTCCTGTCTTATTTAGCATCTTTATTAATAACTTTCACTGCACTCTCCCACAATGCTTAGTAATCCAGTATGCTGATGACTCTGCAATAATATGTAATGCAAATTCCAGCTCTGAACTCCAGCAAATCACCTAGAATGCCCTCACCTCTACTAAATCAGAAAAAAAAACTAAACTAGTACTTTTTACCCCTAAGAAAACCACTCCCCTAGATAAAAAAAACTCTTCACTATACAAGCCCGAGACAATACCACTATAGAAGTTGTCCCCCACACTAAACTACTAGGTATTATTGTAGATGAAAACCTTAACTTTGACCTACACATAAAAATAATATCAAATAAACACACCAAAAGCTTGGTATGCTCTACAGGCATCAACACTTTTTTAGCCTCTCTACTAGACAAACCCTTGCAACCACCTTTTTATTACCCTCTCTCCTTTATGGCACCCCTTTCCTCACTAATACCCAAAATTCTACAAAATCCAAACTTGATATGCGTTACAATAGAATATCTAAATTTGCCACCAAGGCCAAATTCCTGGCCAACCACTGTAACTCACTGAAACAATTAGGTTGGAACTCCCCCACCATGTCTCATTTACCCGATTAACTACAGCACACAAAATAATCTATAGACCCACAGACTGTCCTGCTCTCTCGACACTACTTGCCAAATACAAATCCAGCAGGCAACAAAGATCTGAAAATCATCTACGTCTAAAAGTAGAAAAGCCCACCTTACCTGCTGGTCAACTCCTCTATTCCTTCACTGTCACCAAACTATGGAACTCACTTCCACCTTCTATAAGAAACATGCTTATATGATAACTAAACTCCTATGCTTTTTGCTACTGCTAACTGATGATATTTTCTCTATAATTATTATTTTTTATCACTTGTTGATACTGTTACAATAATGCTGATTAATATATCTCTGTTTATACCTCTCTGAATGAATTCATTTGGCAACCAACAAAATTAAAAATTCCTGTTTTTATGTATATATTCTGTGTATATTACTGCAATCAAACCAACTAAATTCCTGCTTTTATGTATATATTCTGCATATATTATTGTAATCAAACCAACTAAATTCCTGCTTTTGTGTATATATTCTGTATATATTACTGTAATCACTATGCGTAACACTGTTTCTACTTCTGTACCAATTAATGTTTAATTTTTTCTGTATCTATGTTCTTGTTGGAGCTTTTCTCTTTGGGCCTCCACTTAAAATGGGCTCTTTTAGGCCCAGTGGACTTTCCCGGTAAACAAATTCAATAAATAAAATAAATAAATAAATATCTAATGTAAATGTCATTATAAATATAGAATTGTATGTAAGAATATTACATATCTCACAGCACTGTAATATGTTACTACATTGTAATGGACTAGGAATCAGACAGTGAATGTTGTAGGGCTGTATAAAAAGGAGAGGGAAACTAATTATATTTGAATCCCTCTCGCTGTCCTAAAGTAGTACCAAACAGACTAAATCTGCAAATTTTGGAATATAAGTACCATTAAAGTGGAACCTAAAAATTAGCTCACCATTGTGTTAGCTCACCTATCTTGAACAGATGATCACTGAATGTTTCCTTGAAAGCCAGAAATTGCTTTATATTCCTAATATTCTCTGGACGATTTTTAAAAACTATAGGAACTATTTTCCATAAGCTCTTTCACACGTATAAGGTTGAATGGAGCCTGTACTACTGAATACCTTTATTATTTCTAAGAGTACAGGACTGTTTCCGAAACTGCAGCCTGCTGAGGAGTTGTGGACAGTAACCATCAATTAATATTATGTAGATGGATGTAATGAGCAATAAATTAGCTCTAGCTGTAACTGGTAGCCTACTGTTTGAGTTTAGAGTAGCACAGTGATGCTTTTTATCTATGTGTAAGACTCTAAGTTAACGGGAGTCAATATTTTAATTTGGGGAGGACAGTATTTATGGCATAGCCTCAGTGGTCAACAAGTTAGATACTTTGTATATAAATTTAAGCTGAATTAATACCTTATTGGCATGTGTGTGTGTGTGTGTGTGTGTGTGTGTGTGTGTGTGTGTGTGTGTGTGTGTGTTGGTGGAATGAGGTATTTTGGTCTATGCTTAGTGCTAGGTACCTCTGTTGTGTAGTGATAGAGAGCTGCCCAGCTGGTCTGTAATGCTGAAGTTAGAGATATTCTTTAGTTTTCTACGTGAGTCAAATAGCTTCATATTTTAACAATATTTTGATAGCTTATTTTTACAAAACCAGTTCCATGTAGCTTCTAAATCCTTCTGAAGTTCACTCTTCTGAATGGATGACCTTTTGTTGGACATCTTCAGGACAATGCTATCTACGTATATTATACAATCAGTCTGAGACAGATCCTGGGGTAGATCATTAAGACACAGTGAGAATAATAAGGGGCCTAGGACTTGAACCTTGTGAGACCCATCATGTTATGCTCTCAGTTTGAATGTCATTGTAAGATGCAATTGCTCAGAAAGTTCTGACTTCAGGATAGCTCTCAGACCATTATACCACTTCCACAGAAAACTGTTTATGAATGTTTATGTAGCAACATAACATGGTCAACAGTTTTGAAAGCCTTGTTAAGATCTGCAAGGATAGCTCCTATAACTTCATCTTGCTCATTGTTTGTAAAGATGTGGTCAGTCAATGAATATTTATCTGTTAACGAGCTAAAGTTAGGATGAAAACCATGCTGGCTATCTCTGAGGATGCCATATGTTATTAGGTATTCAAGAATTTGATCACATGCTAATTTTTCAAGTATTTTAGCTGTCATAAAGTGACTGGCAATAGGGCATAAGTCATTTGCAGAGACTGGGGGAAGGACATTTAGTTCATGGGTAAGTTACTGTGTAACAGCCTGAAGGCCTTAGAGAACCTCAGACTCTGAGAATTCTGGATCACCCATGCATCTAAATTGTTTTGAAGCATAAGATACTGGCAGATTTCCAAACATACAATGGAAGCCTATTCCAAATTCAGGGAAGATATGGATAGTCAAACAATCTTCTTTGGCATACAGGGTGATAATCATGGAGTGTTTAAAGCTACAGGGGAGGATTTTTGTTGTAAGGACAGATTGAAAATGTATGCCAGAGGCTTACTGAGAGTATGGCAAGCTTATTTTAGAATTTTGGGTTGAAACTCAGGGTTATAGCCTGTGTTCAAGTTTTCAAGGAGTTTTTGGATTTCTCTTTTGATAGTGACCTTGAAATAAAATTGTGGGAATTCAACAATCTTATGAAGTGCAATATTGGTTGGAAAGAGGGTGAGTCAGAAAAAGTCAAGATTGGTAGTTAGTGGAGGATTGCTGATATTTTGACTTAGTTGTGAAATCATATCCTTCCTTAGAGTACTACAACTACCTGCTTTTGGGAAAAGCCTTAATGTGCTGAGTTATGTTATTGCCTTCCAAAATTGTTTTAGTTGTACAAAGTAAGAGGTCTGTACTTGTCTGGCATATTCAGTCTTCACAAAATTCCTTTTTAAAATGTTGGTACATGTTGAGTTTATGTATATAGGATGGCTCCTTTTTCTATTTTGTTTAGGCTGCATCTCTGTTTTTTATTAGTTGTTTGGTATTGGCGTAAGCCAAGGGGATTATCTGCTTGAACTGTTGTTATTTTCAAAGGGAGTCATTTATCTTGAATAGGAGACAGAAAGTTGTAGAATGCATACAGCATGGTTGGGGGTCACTGCACTGATATAAGGCATTCCAGTCCAATTGTTGTAGATCTGCAGTGAGAGCAGCAGCAGCAGAATCAGGAATTACTCTGGTTGTCAAAATAACATGTTTAAGTTTATGACATCTAAATGACCAGAGAGAGTATGGGGCAGCGGTCACTTAAAGTATCTGCAGCTGTTTCAATTTATTTAGGATATTGGTTTATCTGGTGATCTGCTACATTATCCAGTTAACAAACAGTAAAAACATTGCTTCATTCTCTCTCTTCCTCCTTCTCTGCACTCTTATTTAACCCTCTGCCCACATTTAATCTTATGCTGTATCTATTTCATTTCCTCCTTCTTCATTCCATAAGCCCATCTAATCCTTTGGCAACTAGGCATCGCAGGCAACCTCTTTAAAAGAACAAGCATCTTAGTCATATGCGACTTAATTGTGAGACACACACAAGTCTCTCTCACCAGGTTGGATAAGGAAAAAGTCACAGTCAGCTGTCTGTCAGGTGGCAGGATCTGCCACATCACACATGCACTCAGTCCTCTCAACAACAGCACTGATATGACTCCATCATAATCCATGTTGGTGTGAATGACTTGAGACGTACCTCACTGAACTATATGAAGAGAGACATGACTGAGCTCTCTGATAATATATCTCAGGTAGGTATGTCCTTAGCTTTAAGCAGCATTTTACCTTTGTCTAGCATGATACCTCAATACAATCAAAAAATGATTGACTTCAACAATTGACTTAGTTTCTGGTGTCATTCAAAGGGGATATAGTATCTGTCAGTCTAGGATGACATGGTCAACAGACCTCGATGCTTTGCCAGAGACAGTCTTCATCTGTCACCCCTGGGATTTTGGTTACTGGCTAAGGCTCTTTCCACCCCCATAGTGCCTTTTTTAGGCAATGTCACAAGAACAAAATTCCTGATGTAAAAATACCCTTAACACAACCTCAAGGTTATGCTGCTAAACTCTAGGAGTCTAAACCAGAAACTATACTAACTGGAAGCAGTCCTCACCTTGGAAGATGCTGACATTGGTGCAGTCACTGAGACTGGGTTTAAGGCTGAGGAGAGCACCCTAACTATAGCAGGCTACATTTCCTTCCACACATTCAGACCACACACTGAAGGCATCAGAACTAAAGGAGGTGTGTATCAATATTCATTAAAGATAAATACACTTCTAGATTGGTTAAACAGCATGATGTCCTTGAATTACTAAAGGTGCAACTGATTGTATATAGGGCCTCTCTTCAGGTCATTGCCAGCTACAGGACCCCCTCCATGAATCAGGACATCCACTCAGTCTACTTGGAGCTACTTGAGTCAATCAAGATACAACCAAACACCCTGATTTTGGGTGACTTTAATTACCCATCCATTGACTGGGTAAATTATACGTGTCCTAACTCACTTGCCTAAAGGTTCCTAGACTTCATTAACAACAGTGCCCTGGACCATCTGATTGACATGCCCACAAGGGTGTCAAACATCCTGGATGTGGTGCTCACCAACATGGGGGACTGCTGCACCACCCCCAGTATGTGGCCATCCCTAGTGAAATCTGACCACAAATCAGTCTCACTAGAAGTAACTATAACACGAGACCTCCCCCCTTAGCAACAACTACACTAAAAAACTTCTCCAAGGCCAATTACAACCTCTTACATGACAGTATAAATAGCTTCATAGCCCCTCCCCAACTGATGGAACAGACACCTATGCTGAGTTATACATCAGTGCTTTATATGAGCACCTGTACAATTGCATTGACTCTGTTGTACCTGATAGAACCAAAGCAAAGATCTTCAAGGAAAAACAACAGATGGTTGCGTCTAGTAAGACAAGTCTAGTTACCAAGCACTAAGGGAAGAAGGGAAGGAGAGGGGAAAAAGAAACGATGAAAATGCAAAATAATGTCAATAGTGCTAACAAGAAACAAAAATTGACTATTTACTGAATGCATGTTACTAGAGGATTACCAGTAAATCTGCTGTCTTCTGCAATGTAGAACGCCCAAGCTCTCTTGAGAACATAAGGAAATAAGGTTCCCTGACATTCATGTGTCTGTGCTTTCATGTGGCTTTAATTATACTAACAAGAAAAATCCCCAGGGATTCATAAATATATTATACATTGTATAAGGTGCTTTGCATCTTATAAACTTTGGACAAACACTCATTCTACATTACATAAAAGAGTAGCATAGTACTGGAAATACAATATTAATGAATATCCCTAAAATGTAAATTAGCATGTTACATCCATGAGTCCAGTTCATAAACAGTGTAAAAGCACAGATGAAAGTCTGTGACCATGGTGTACTGTGTGTAGTGTTGAGTGCGTTCAGTACCCATATTATCTTGCAGGTGGGACAACACTTGACTATAATTCATTTTTTTCAGAAGTGATTTCTAATTGCATCTAAAAAAGCTCTGGTGTCTCTGTATTTTATTAAGTGTTCTGTAGGAGTCCATGAAGTTACTGAACCCCATAGAAATTGTGAAAAGACTGCATGATATATCACTCACAATGCATAAGGTGAATGTGTAAATAGTACTACTACACCTGTGTGTAAATATACAAACTGTGATCAAACAGCACTGGTTTTAGAAGTTCTTACACCTGTGATGGAACTCTACTACTGTTTACCATAATCTGAGTCTGTGTAAGAAGAACGGATGTATGTGCAAAAATGTCCGAAATAATGTGCATATGCAACACATGTTCATAGGTTCATAGGTTCATAGGCTAGTATGCAACACATGTTGGTAAGTTCATGAATGTTTTTGCATATTTTTGGCATTTGGTAGCGAGTATGGAGTTATGTTAGTCTTGTAAGGATTTTCTTTGAGAGTTTGTGCAGGATCTCTGCTTTCATGTAGTTTTAGTTACACTAACAAGAAAAATCCAGGGATTCAGCACTTATCAAAAGTTTTTAAGACTTGAATTCACTCTGACATTATATGGACACTCTATTCTTGCTTTTATAAGTTAGGAATGGAAGATGAAAGGACAGTTGTAAAAAGGGGACAAAACAAAAACATGAAAGGAAGACATTAAGAGGATTGTGCTGGAGGAGGAAGGAGAGGATGGGTAATTTCTTTTTTTTTTTTTTTTGGAGAAAGACCCCTATCCCCCCAAAAAAAATATATATATATATGTGTGTGTGTGTGTGTGTGTGTATATGCATATTTATATGTGTATATATATATATATATATATATATATATATATATATATATATATATATATATACATACATATGCATGCACATGCATATCAAAACCTTCATGCATGGAAACTAAAACGTGGCATGATTCAAAACTAAAATTAAAATTAAACCAAATCACCACCAACAATTTAAGTGATGACTTTTGATGAATCTCAACATAACACAGACCAGTTTTATTATTAGGTAAGCTTTATCAGTGCGTAACATCATAAACACAAAATTACATGATTTAAACCATTCATTGACAATCACATTCACACCAGGCATACTCCACTTCCCATACATTTAATATACATACTTAAAAATGACCATTTAAGCCTGGTCTAAATATAGCCCCAGTTCTAATTACCCAGCTGTTTTCTTATCTATTCAAAATATGATTTAAAACACATTTATTTAACATGCCTTGAAGAACGCTACCAATCACAATACAAACAAATGTTCCAGTTACATGTTCTTTTAGATGTGTATATAGGCACTCTGCTCCCTTTTACACATTATATCACTAAGGTAGAATTTAATTCTGTCTTTAAATTTTCTTTCTTTCCAATATAAGATGAACCACAAACAGCTGCAGATATAATCTACTCAGTGTTAAAAGAGAAAGAATGCTGTATTTTCTAGAAACCTTTATTATTTTTAGTAGTAAATTCAGTACAACTGAAAATATGCTGGCAATGAAAACAGCCCCCACAAAGGGCACGACCTTTTTGTCTAGCTAGGGGATTTTAGTGATTTGCAGACTTTTGAATTTACCAAATGCTCACCTAAATTTCTTCCCCTGTGATACCCAAACACACATGCCTTATGAAGATATGATACCAAATTATGATCTAATAATAAAATTAGCCAATGTTTATTAATAACTTCCTTAATCATATGTGTGTTAGTGCTATATGGAAAAATAAATGTATGCCCTTAGTTGTGCCCCTTGTCACTGATATTAAACGTTTCCTTGTACTTTAATAACTCTTTCCTAGGGAGTGTCTGAAATGAATTCTTTGTCTCATTAAATTTTTTTACAGCATAGCCTGTAGCTAACAACATGTTAACAAGTCCTTCCACTTGCTTTTCATATTTATTTATTTTTTTGCATTTGGTAACTGAGATGATCTAAATAGACCATACAAGGCCCATTTTCAACAGAAACCCGGGGAAAAAAACTCCAAAATATGTAGACATTTTTTGTTTAAGATATTAACACATACATACACATACTTAACAAAATACAATTAGTATAATCATAAAAAGGAAAGAAAGAAATCTACATACAAGGTTTATTAATGTGTACATGGAAATGTGGTTAAAGAATACAGACACATTAGTCTGAGAGTTGAATTTTTAATTCAGAAATGCAGCTATATGGGGCGATAATGAGTATGGAGAGGAAAAAGCAAAGGATTGTAAGAGAAGACCAAGAAAGAAGAAAGAACATCTGGACACACAAAAGTGTTTTGGATAAAGCTTTGGAAGGAACAATGAAGATTTTATAGAGTAAGAGGAATGATGTAGAGTAGTAGTTGTATAGAATTAAGTAATTTTAAGGACAGAAAATGTTAAGTTTAGGATAACTGAAATTAAGGAAATTTTGATTAATTGTAGTCAATTTGCAGAAACTGTAAATAAATATAGAGTTTATTAGGAGATCGTGGAGAGAGGCAAAAAAATACAGGATAGTTCCCTTAATCTGGTGCAGAGTTTCAGATGCACATACAGCTGTTGTATACAATGTCTTAATTGCAGGATAATATTAATTTAATTGTGGAGAGTATGAAATTCTACATCTTAGAAAGTTAAGAGGAATATTATGAATTGCCAAAGGAGTCATATAATTTCTTAACTTCTAGTAAGTTTATGTATGCAGTGCAAAGAAGTCATGGAGTAGAATGCCTTTGTGCGAGAGATTTTAGGGAAGAGCATTTGTCAAGGGAGAAGATAATGTTATGTGCAAGTTTTAACTGTATAAAACTTGATTAGTTTGAGAATTTAATCCAGTGTAATTGTTTTGGGGCTATACAGTAATGTGCTGAATTTGGCATTTTTATAGTGAATTTTGCAAAATTTATTGTATTATTGTTCTGGTTTTCAAATTGAGTTTCTTAGGATGGGGAAGTATAGACAAAGCTTGAAAGAAGGAAAGACAAAGCAGTAGTTTTATGTGATTATGCAGTGAGAATATTAGAGGCTCTATAATGAAGACCTGAATTTTGATTTCTTTCACATATAACAGATTTTGTATATGATTGTCAAACCTAAGTGGTGATGCCTAATTGGTTGGCAGACTACTTCCAGCTGAATATTTTGAGAGGAAAAGATTGTGAACTTAAGATTAGTGTGAGACCTAGGTATGAAGAGCATTAATTTGGTTTTGGTTAGATTTAAGAACAGTTTTGAGTTTGCAATCCAAGCCTCAATGAAAGTGAAAGATTCCTGAGTAACAGACTGAAGTATGGATAAAGAGGAAGCAGAGAAGATCAGAGTAGAGTTGTCGACATATTGAATGACAGTGGTGTGTTGAATTAGAATTAAGTTCATTGATAAATAGATTAAATAATAAAGGACCTAGAATATATCCTTATGAGATGCCAGTTGTCACTGGTATATATGTGAATGCCATTTTGCTGTTTGGGTTCACTTAGTGAGATAGATATTAAACCAGTTGAGAAACCTAATGTGGATAGAGTGTGCAGTAATTTGGGATGACAGATGGTGTCAAATGCTTTGGAAAGATATAGGAAGATGACTGAGATGAGTTTGTTTTCATTTATTTTTAATAAATATGTGGTTGCACTGTCATTCGGGCATAAGACGTGTAGGTGAGATGAAATTATGGTCTAGAAGGAAATGAAAACCCTTATTATAGATGCATCCTTTTGGATTTTAGAAAGAAGTAAAAGGATTGCTATAAGGTAGAAGTTTGATATTTCTATTCCAGTTGCTGCCTTTATGCAGTAGTAAAATTAAACTTCGTTTTCATAAGGTAGGGGCTGTTGAGTCAGATACAGATTGATTAGTATAGAGATAGGATAAAAGAGAGGTTTAGCTGCTATTATAGGCATTTGGCAGGGAAATTATCTGCAGCAAAAGTAGTAGGTTTGAGTTTACTGGGAAGTTTATGGCTGGATGTAGTTAATACGATTGTAAAGAAAAGGAGAGGGGATTTGGAGGGAATGATGAAGAGGATGGGGTAGTTGTGCTGATTGTTATATTAATGTGGCTAGTGTGTTTATGAAGTAGGAGTTGAACATGCTAGCTTTATCTTGGTGGGAAAGATTGGGGAAGGGGTTTAGTTGAGAAAATCTTCCTGGTTTCAATAGGTTGTTGATGGAGAACTAGAAGGATTTAGGCTTGGAGATGTGGGAGTCTTGCAGAGAGCTACAGTAATTCCTTTTGTCAGCTAGGATTTTATTTTGTTTGTAAGATTGTAGAGTTGCTTATAGGATTGAAATGTGGCCTAATTTCTATTGCTATGCCACAGTTTCCATGATTTATCACTTTTGTGTAT
The DNA here is from genome assembly GCF_019279795.1 of Protopterus annectens. Lineage (NCBI taxonomy): Eukaryota > Metazoa > Chordata > Ceratodontiformes > Protopteridae > Protopterus > Protopterus annectens. The sequence continues at coordinate 502,072,700 of NC_056745.1, forward strand.
TGGTAGGTACTGGATTAAACTTGAGGCCAGATTCAATAAAGCCTACACGATCCATTTACACCATATGTGCATTGTGGCACACTGTTTTGCATTCAATAAGCAGCTGTACATGGTGTTTAGAGCCATGCAGGGCTGGGCAAACAAGGTAGACACCATGGCATGCAAATTACAGCATAAGCAGCTGAATTGTATGGTAATCAACCAATCCAAGATGGAGGAGCTATTCAACAAGCTATAAAGCAACAATGTAGACTCAGTGCTGGCTTTCCTTACAAATTCCAAAACCTGTTGGAATACAGACACTGAAAAGAGTCTGCACTGAAACAATGTTAAGGGCTGCTGTTGCTTTAATTCATGTGCATGTGCAATGGGCTGAAGTCTATGCTGCTGCTGCTCTTAATAGACCAAGGCCAAGAAAGAGAAGACTTTTCAAACCCCAGGTAAACTATCACAATCTACATGAAGTAGAAATTGTAGAGCACTACAGGGTGGATAGAGACACACTATAGGAACGTTTGAACCTCCATCGTCCTCAACTCAGAGCCAGGGCATACCAAGGGGAACCCATTCCAGTGGAAACAAAGGTATTTTAGCTACAGCTACCTTTTAGAGACTAATAGGGGACATGCTGGGGGTGTCACAGGCATCAGCATCCACCATCCTCCATCAATTCCTGAATGCTGTGCAACAACATGCTAGTGGCCACATATATTTCCCCATACTCCTGAGGATAGGGCCAGAAATATGCAGGAGGTTTACCCTGTAGCATGCTACCCTGAAGTACTGGGTGCCATAGATTGCACACATGTAGAAATTAATGCACCACCTGGGGAAAAGGGAAGGATCTACATTAATAGAAATAGGTTCCACTCTATTAACTGTCAAGTCATGTGTATTGTCAAGGGAATCATCTTGAATGTATGTGATGGCAACCCAGGCAATTACTATGACTGTATCAGGGGTTCACTGTTCATCTTGTTTGTGCCATAACAGAAATTAAGCTTTGCCCCCAACCACAAAAGAACAGGCAAATGACACATTTTGCTAACAAGTCATCACTGGAATGCTAACAGTGCTATGAAATGAAATATTCCTGAAACATGTCTACAGATCATACATCTTAACTGTCCAGATTTTCACAAAATATTCAGATTTTTCACTCATATTTTTGGTCTGTTCATCATAAAATGTATGGTTTTCTGGCAAATCACTGGGATGATCTGTGGACTGAAGTCACTAAATAATAACATGCATTTGAGTTTCAGGCTTCAACTTCTTCAGAAAATGTGTGTTAATGAAAACCATGTTACTTTGGCAACTAAGTTTTTAAGAACAATATTCAAAATCTGCCCCTATTTTTGGGCCTTTGTCCTACCATTCTATCATGCTTTGTCCAGATTTTTTGCACTAAGAAGTTGAGAGATATGCTACAGATTTTACACAGAGCATTCAATTTTAAGGTATTGCCAATCATGTATACCTGTGAAATGCCCTGACAAACATACCAATGCCATTGGTACACTTCTAACTAATGCATACAGATAAAAGTGTGGCATTTGCTAATCAAAATATATACATAAATAGTAAACAGATTTTTCTGAATGACATTTCAGCATATGCAGTATAGAGCCGAAAAATGCAAGCACACCTTCTCAAATTCAGTAATCTTTACTCAGATATCTCCTAACGTAATAGCCACTTTTCTTTGTTCTCCACATAAACAAATCACCTCACCTTCAGGTTCCTTAGCTACATGGTTGCCTTTTTATGGTGTAGTTTCAGGGCTGTCAGCACAGTAAAGATGTAACTGAGGTATGAACTCATTAGAATTGCTGAATCCCAAATATTTCACTCCATGAAGAAGATGCAAACATAGTGCAGGAGCTCCCTCAGTGGTTGTTGCTATGGATTGCAACTGTGAATGATTACTGGTAGGGAGAAGGAAAACACAACAGCAATGCAGACTGCCCTACCTCCAGTGGGTGTGTCAGGTTAGACTTACAAAATATATAGAAGTCATTTTATCAAGGTTAGAAATGTAAGTAAGTAGCACACAATTCACAGGTTCTGTTCATTAGCATAAACCTCCCCTTCATTTGTTGATGACTGTATATTATTGCCATGTAATATTCTCACACATTTTAAGGACAAAGATATAGAATTCCTTATAGACTGCATGTCTCAGATTACTGGTCAGATAAGACAAGAATGTGCAACAAACACAGAGAGGTAAGACAGAGCTGCATTTTTCCAAACAATAGTCATAAATGGCTGTGTGATCATTCAGTGTACTACATCCTAAATTTATACATGTACAGATAACTGTTATATGGTTTGCTAGTACTGTGGATGATGTTGCAGTTGTTTGTATGCAGAATGATTTCAATTCCCTGCTGCAAAGCTGTTTGTGTGGTAAAGAGACATGCGACACCCTTACTATGTTCTTAAGCTTCATTGTTCTGAAAGTTCAAATCCAGACCTATGTAGAAATATGTCATGTGTACTAACAAGCATCTTATAGTGTTTATTTCTTAGATTTCTTTTCTTCATTTCAACTACTTTTCCCTTTTATTTAATGTTTTAATATCAGTATTTGAGTGGTATGTGGCTTAGTGCAAACAAGGGAAATGGAGAAAAATGAATGTCAGGTTTGGCTGTGCTTATCTTGTTTGTGTGACACTTAGCAGACCACAATCTGGACTAATGGGCCACACAGGAAGTAGACAGAACACCTGCAGACATGGTGTCTTTAAAAATGCAGAGGTCAAAAACAGTACATTGTTGCAATTTCTGCTTTCTATCAAGCAACACCACTAAGCAGCATTGCACAGCAGTTAGCAAGGTTCCCCAACACCTGCAGTCATAGAACACTTACAGAAAGACAGCCAATAATTGAAAATGGATCCTTTCAATTAATTCTGTTGGGCACCGCGCAAGCACACCAAGTGACATTGCACCACGGTTAACACAGAGAATTTAAGAATGGATAGTAATTTATGTAAATGTCATGTCACTAGTCCTGTGGCAGCAGGTGTAAGTGTAAGGCTGAAGTATAGATGGTTCTGGGTTCTAGTACAGACTGTGCAACCTATTTTTACTGTTATGACAGTGTAGTTAATAGCAATGAACAGAAAAATAGATGTGTTATTTCAACATTCTTGTGGCAACAGGTGTAAATGTAGACCTGATATACACATGGTTCTGGGTTCTAATACAGGATATTTCATGCATTTTACTGTTGTTCCACTTCCCATTATATTCATCCTCACTTATATCACTTTAGAAAGTGGAGCTGATATGTCTTATATGCATGAGGGATAATACATCCTTACTACATTTTCAGATGTATGACTGAAGGTATACTGTCTATTATAGCTATGTAAGTATACTTCTGCTACCCGGACTTGTCTGGCTTTCACAGTTACATATGATACACACACAACTGGATGTATATACAAGAACCTGTGTAACACCTAAAACTGTCAGCTGTATTTATGAGTGATTCCTGACTATGTCTGTGCAGCACTTCTTCTGTGGCAAAGATGGAAAATCAATGCTGGGGAAGAAAATGTTTTGTCCCTTATGCCTAGGTTTGTATCTAACACTTTAAAAATCAGTTTTATCAGTGTATTAAGCCAAAAACAAATGTGTCAGGTCATGACATATATGCAACCAGTGCATGTCTGCAGACTTATTTCACCTAACAGTTGCCTCCCAGTTTTCAATGTATATTTCCAAGCTACAGACACCCTGCATACTAAGGCCAAGTGTCAGATTAATCTTCCTATTTCAAGTATTTATGTCATCCCTGCTTGGCACTGCTGCTCTCCACTTAACATTAGCAAAAAGCATTTGGTGTCCTTGCTCTGGTTTGTGCACTACCAGTAAATGTGATAACTGGAATTTGTGAGAAAGCATCATTTTCCAGTGCTGTAGATCAGGTGTTAGACATGGCTAGAGTTAGTGGGGAAGCTGCCAAATTTAGAGCTCAGAGGTGGGGTGTCCAGGAGTCCAGGATATTTATTGGACTCTTGGTAAAGCACCACAGTCAAGACTTCTGCAAAGGGACTATTCTGGCTCCCAGTATAAGCCTGAGATGTGGAGTTGTTTAGCTCAGGCTGTATCCGGTGCTACTGGCATCCCACTCACTGGGGAATAGTGTAGGCATCATTTTAATGACCTACACAAACAAACTCAGTAAGCAGAATAAAAACTAGAATGAACAGCAGATGCAGGGTGGTATCCAACGAGACGGAGCCCGAATAATAAAAAATTCTTTACTCAATCCAATGATCAAAATTAAGTACAAATACACATAAAGTCACAGTTTAAAAATGATAAAACAACAGTTTAAGCACTTTCATCAATACTCAGACTTCTTCAGAACAAACACATCTGGGGATTAACCCATACATTACTAGATGGGTAGCCAACTGGCTCATTGACAGAATGCACACTGTCAGAGTTGGGTAGTCCACCTCCAGCAGTAGACCAGTTATCAGTGGAGTACCACAAGGATTTGTGCTGGGCCCTCTACTGTTTGGAAACTATTTCTCTGAAGTACAGGCGAAGGTATATGGCCTGTGGCTTACCAAGTTTGCAGATGACTGTCCACTGGGTGCAGTCATTTACAGTCCCTCAAGAATGTTTACAAATTACAGAAAGGCCTGACACAGACAAATGATTGGTGCCAAACTCACAGACTGAAACATAATGCATGAAATTGCCTCATTGTCCCCTTTGGCAAAAAAGTAGTCCTGCTAATTATGCTCTACATAGCAGCCATCTATGTCATTGGTGCAAGACTTAGCAATCTAAACTTCAATCAGTATGTGTCCATAGTGGTAAGACTCATTTTACATTGCCCACCTCATAACTAAGGGCATCACATCCAAGACCAGGGAGGTCATAGCTCCACTGTACTTGACCCTTATTAGATCACTAATTGAGTACAATGTTCCCTTCTCAATGTACCTCACCAGACACTTGCAACAACTGGAGAGACCACAAAGGTTTCTAACCAAGTGAATCCAGGGCTTCCATTACATGACATATATGGAAGGACTGAAAGCTCTCTCACTGTTCCCAGTATCATACAGGTTGGTGAGAGGTGACATGTGCCTGACCTACAGAGCAGTCTGGGACCCTGCCCTAATGTAAATGCCAGTCATCCACAAAGCAAATGGGACAAGAAAAAGTTACTCCAAGGATTTCAACCTAGCCTGTGACATAAACAGTATATGCTGGAGAGACAGATATACCTCTCAGCGATTGACACTCCTTTGTATTAGGCTCCCACTACATGTGAAGCAGTGTTCCTCAAAGACCCTATTCAAGCAGAAATTTGACAACTGGATCGTGATTATAAATTCACTCCAGGGATGGCATCTATATCCCTCATGGACAAGGCCATTTGGTGTGGGTCACAAAACCACTCTGCTAACAATGAACATCTAACTATGCTCAATAAGGTTACTTGGGGTTTTACATGGCTGGGCTTGTAAAGGCCCTAGGGCCATTAGCCTAGTAATCTCCTATGAACCTTTGAAGCTATGAACCTATGCAGGCCTCCCATCAACTTCTTGCCTACATCCAGTGTTGATGTCATGCACTATAAGTTGTCCTGCAGCTTTGTGAAAATCAGACTTGTGCTGTGGCACATGCATAAAGTACTGAGTTCTGTAGTCTGTGTACTTAGATAGGTAGGGGTTCTGTTCTCACTACAGTTAACTGTGTGCATGTGTCTAGTCAGAAGAGTAGAAGTGTGTTTCCTAGAGTTACTGCTGCAAACCAATGGATTGACAGTATTTTCATACTTGCACATGCCTATACATCCATTTCATGCAGGCTTCCCAACATCATCTCTCAAACATGCACTGCTGATGTTATACACTATAAGTTGGCCTGCACCCTTGTGCCATGGTGCTTGCATAAAGTACTGAGTTCTGTAGTCTGTATACTTAGATAGGCAGGGGTTCTGTTTTCACTGCAGTCTTGTGTGTGTGTGTGTGTGTGTGTGTGTGTGTGTGTGTGTGTGTGTGTGTGTGTGTGTGTGTCTAGCCAGAAGAGCAGAAGTGTATATCCTACAGTTACCACTTCAATCCCATGTATTGTCAGCATTTTGATACTTGCACATGCCTACACATCCATTTCATGTAGGCCTCCCAACATTTTCTCTCCAACATGCACCGCTGATGTCAAACACTATAAGTTGACCTGTAGTCTTGTAAAAGTCAGACTTGTGCCATGGTGCATGCATAAAGTACTGAGTTCTCTAGTCTGTGTAGTTAGGTAGGGGGTTCTGCTTTCACTGCAGTCAAGTGTGTGTGTGTGTGTGTGTGTGTGTGTGTGTGTGTGTGTGTGTGTAGCCAGAAGAGCAGAAGTGTGTATCCTACAGTTACTGCTCCAATTACATGGAATGACAGTATTTTTTTACTTCTACATGCCTACACATCCATTTGATGTACGCCTTCCAATATCTTCTCTCTAACATGTACTACTGATGTCTTACACTATAAGCTGACCTGCAGTCTTACAAAAGTCAGAGTTCTGCCATGGCGCTTGCATAAAGTACTGAGTTCTGTAGCCTGTGTACTTAGGTAGGAAGTTCTGTTCCCACTGCATTTAACCGGGTGGGTGTGCACTTGTTTGACATTACAGTGAACCTTTTACACCAGCATGTGGGGCACTATTATTGCCATATTCTCCTCACCAGACACTGCTGATTTCATCACCTATATCTGATTTGTGGATGTGCACTATTCCCACTAGGGCAGGGTGAGAGACTGGCCTGGAAGGCCAGGCAGAAGTCACTTCATCCTATATGATACAGATTACAGTGACATGGATTTCAGTCTATCCACATACATCATGGCATGGTTTGTAGGCACTGTGTTTTTTGGTGAGTCACCCCTGTGGTTTCCCCAGCTGCTCCATATGTCTGGTGAGGTCCATGGAAAAGAGAGCATTATACTCTATATTAGTGTTCTGATGAGGTTCAAGTACAGTGCTGTAATATAATCCTGAGTTCAGAGTACAATGGCATTACTTATGATGTACACAACATAGATTTTCAATATCAGTGTGGACACTTGGTGGTCAAACTTCACACTGCTATGCACGTGTTCCCAATGTCTGCATCAATGGGTTTCAACATAGTAGGACTGTTGTCAATGCTGTAATTAGCAAGGAATTCTACTTTGCAGATGGACAAAATAAAGATGCATTTTTGCATTTATTTGTAGACTCTGTGGCTTTGTCACCAATCATTTGTCTGTGTTAGCCCCTCCTGTAGTATGTTATCATCACAGGTGGACTCAATGTTTGCACCCGCTATACAAGAATCAGCAAACATGGCAAACCAAAGCCTGTATACTTTAGCTTGAACTGTTGAGAAATAGATTAGAAACAGTAAAGGACCAAGCACAGATCCCTGGGTACACCAGTAATGACAGCTCTACTGGTACAAGTTGATCCACCAACTTTCACAGTATGAGTTCTGTCAGTGAGTCAGTTGGATACCCATCTAGTGACATAAGGTTTAATCCCCAGCTGTGAGAGTTTCTCAATGATACTTGCATGGGGGATTGTGCCCAAACCCTAAGCCAGTTGAATATAGCCAGTATACACTGTCTTACATTCATCCAGGCCTATCATACAGAATCAATGGGCCGTGACAACATGACTCATCACATACACCTTTCTGAAATGGTTGATTACAAACTTCAACACACTCTCCACACACAATATGTTCCTGTAGAAGGGTGTATAACAACATGCATCAGTCTGAGTTGGGGGGGGGGTGACAGCACCTGATGCATGCATGTATAAACACATCCTGATTCTCTTCATCTGTGAGGCAGACCAACATGTCATTATGGACCTTTTCTAAATGGACACTAGTGATATCCCGGCTGTGTGCAATGGACCCTTGTGAGTTGTTAATGCTACATCATGTCTGTTACATCTGTTAGATGTCTTCAATGAAGCTGTCAAGGGCATGCATGACAATGGCACTATCACCCTTTTGAACTTGAATAGCCCAAGGCATTTGATACAAATCCACACTGAGGTATTCACTCAGCACTATCAGATGTGGCCATATACACCTATATCACCAAGTGGGTAGACTACTGTATCAAATACATGGTATCTTTGTTGAAATGTGTGAAGTGACCTATATCTGAGGTCCAGTAATCAAGTCTGACATCAGGGCTGTCTGCTAGGCCCTTTCATGTCCATTATTTAAGTGACAGACATCAAAGATAACATACACATCCTGTGTTCTAACAACTGTCTGACTACAGATTGTGGGCAATTATTGACTCCAACTGTGATATTAGTATATTACAGACAGTATCCGCATATACCAAAGACTACTTCCACAGCCATGGCAACACCTGCAGTGACACAAAACATGGGAGGATTTGTTATGTCAAGAAAACAAACACACAACCGAAGTGTGATGTAGACCATCCGTCCATCCATACATCCACAACCCCTTTTCCCATTTTGCAATGTAGACATCACACCCTATAATCAGACCAACAGGTATGCGACCTGTGTCATGGGGTAAATGGTAGGTGGAACATCCACCAGCATGTGGTCACAGTGTGGACTACTCTCTTATAAGTAACACAACTACTGAGTATGTGATGGACAGCCACATCACAGGCTAAAATACCTTCACAGTTCACAGCCTTCATCATACCAATAACTGAGTACAATGCACTCTTCTTCATGTACCTTCCTCCACATCTTCCAGTGATATGTAACTGAAGTGTATCATCTTTCTCACAATGAGCCGTCACACATGTTATTGGCCATACCTAGGTATTCTTTTTATGGCATAAACATTACTGTCTGATGGTGCGGAATTCCCATCAAGTTGTTAAAGCAGATGCATATGTAATAACAGTACCGGTGATGTACACAGTACACACATAGCTGTTTGACAGCATTAATGGCATGGGTACAGTGTGACAATGAGGATTGTGCCCTATATATATATATATATATATATATATATATATATATATATATATATATATATTTATATATATATATGGGTCTACTTTGATTCACTGAAAACTTATTTCACTGAATTTCAATTCACCCTCAAAAAATCGCTGAAAGCTCAAATCACTGAAAACTCATTTTGCCGAATCACATTTCACTGAATGTAAGTATTGTTGGGCAAATAAAATGTATGTAACCTTTTCCCCACTGTAGTGCGATCCTGGAGTTAGTATATATAGTTAGGGGGATGGGGGGACAGCCCCCCCCCCACTTAGCTATTTATTTATGAATCTCATTTCACTGAAAGCTAACAATATAAAACCAAAAGTAGTTCGGGGGTACACCCCCCACACCCCCCTAATTATATATACTAAAACCAGGATTGCACTACAGTGGGGAAAAGAGCATATACATTTTATTTGCCCAACAGTACTTACATTCAGTGAAATGTGATTCAGTGAAATGAGTTTTTAGTTATTTGAGCTTTCAGCGATTTGGTGTGAGTGTTTTGAATTTCAGTGAAATGAGTTTTCAGTGAATCAAAGTAGACCCATATATATATATATATATATATATATGCCATGCACACCAGTCAGCTGGACTGTATTGATCATAATATTGCATGCAGTTATAGCAGTGTCCCTCCTAACACCTCCAGCAGATGTTACAGTGGTGCTAGGACTGTGTGTGATTACCCTCATAGAGTGTGGATATGTCATAATAGTTGCACAAGGGTGAGTTGTGCAGAATCATCTCTGATCACGCTAAATCACATATGTTATGTCTGAGACATGGGATTACTGGTTGTATTATTCTGATATTCTCCATTACTGTGCTTGCTTCTTTTAATATTGTCCATCAGCCTTTGCCTGTGTCCCACTTGCTGTAGACCTCTGTTGAGATTACACTCATATTCAGGCAAATCAGTTTGCACAGCTTCACAATATGCATACGTCCTTAATTGTATATAACACCCCTGGTAGATGTCCTCTATATTGTTCATGTAAAGGATGCTCATCTCACACAGATATCTTCCCCATTGTCATGTCACCTTGTGTCACAGTCACATAATACACATGTTCATTGTGCAGTCCCTACTCTACCATATTGATATATGATTGATATTTATACTACAACTGTCTTCCATTGACATGCCCTCATCTGCTGTACATTAGACTGTTTCACCTGTCCTCTTTCCTTATGTTCATTCCTACAATTCACCTGTGTGTCCCTATTCAACACATACACTTCCCCTGAGTGTTTATTTTACATGTCAGTCCATGTACCCTTACAGATCATTTACGCAGCTTCAGTACAGAATGCTAGTAATGTGATTTCATAATACTCGGCACTGTATACACTGTCCTGTATTGTGTTTGGACCATATACATAACTATCATACCTCTCAACTGTCCTGATTTTCACAAAATGCTTAGATTGTTGCCTTTTATATCTTTGGTCTGTTCCTTACCAAATCTGTGTTTTTTTGCCATATCACTGGGATTATTGCAGAACTGATGTGACTCAATAATTACATACATTTGAGTTTCAGACTTCAAATCCTTCACAAAATGTATCTTGACACAAATCTCTTGTTATTCTATCACATTTCTAAAGAGTAAATATATCAGTTCTGTCTCTGTTTCTGAGTCATTGTCCTCCCATTATGTTGGGCTTTGTCCAGATGTCTTGGACTAAGAGATTGAGAGCTATGAAAACTATTATCTGTTAAGCCCTGGTGATCATTGTGGCATTCCATGCAAAACCGTGGACCTTCTTTGCTCGACTTAAACAGGATTGCTATGCGTGTTGGCTTACACAGTTTCCTGGCCAGCAACACTGTTGCAAGCCACAAAACTGTGCTTATTTATGTTTAATCGCAGGCCACGACATGAATATGCAATGAGTGCTGCTGCTTACAGCGCCTCAATGCACACACATGTAAACTCCATGTAAGCATCGCACAAAGCCTACACTGAGTTTACTGAATCCCAAGGTTGGTCTTTTTCATTCTAACTGGAGCAAGAGTATTAAGAATATTGAGGAAAGAAGAGTTAAAGGTATGAACTGGTTCATCAAGTGGAAGATGTTTGTAAAATTGTCCAGCCAGCAGCATTATGCTAATATGTTGGTAAAGGAGTTTGAATCAAGGTTTCTCACATTTTTGACATAACTGAAGTGAAAGCTTTTGGGAATATGGCACCACTGGCAAATAGCAAATGTAGGGTAAGTATCTGGGAGAGTACCTGAATGAATTATAATTTTTGGGTAAATATAATCTGGTTGGTAAGAAACCATATACATTAACTGGGATAGGAGAGGATAGATTATTGATGAAATCCCAGTCTTCTAATATGATGGTTTCTTGACCAATATTTGATATAACCCATGAAAGGATGTCTTCAATGACAATGTGGTCAGGGTGACATATATTATATATTAGCAATGATTTCTGGAAAAGAGATTTCAATATACATTCATGGTAACTAATCCATCTGTTTTTGTGACTTCCATATTTAAATAATCTATTGTAAAAAGATATATCTTTAATATAAACTACTTACCAAGGGGTTAGAATTTAAAAATATCTAAAAAATTGTGAAACTTTTCCCTTCTCTTTTTTCATCTCTGCCAACGAAATCTAGGAAATATAACCACCTTTCCATAAGATGGAAAAATTAATTCACTCTAGGATCCTGGATATACACTTCCCTCAAAATAGCCCATGTAAATATCAGAATAAAGGGGTGCATAAGCTGTTCCTATAGCTATGCCCTTTAATTGCAAATAAGATTCAGATTGAAATAAAAAAAAAACATTTTTACTAAGACTCAATTCTGTTAGCTGCACCAAAACTTTGTTATATCTAAAAGTATATTAATCAACTTTTTTCAACTAAGATCTACGGGCAGACATCCCATTTTCATGGGGGGTACTCATATATAATGAACAAACATCTAAAGTACATAAGTACCAAAGTGGTTCAATCTTTTGTTCATGAATCTTACTGAAAAATTATGTGTTGTGTTTTAAGTGGACTAGCAGTAAAGAAAGTATAAGGGCTAATCGTTTTTCCAAAAATAACTAATAGGTTCTGTAAATGGCCCTCTCTGTAGACAGCATGTCTTCCTGGAGGGTTATTCACATTTGTATGCATGTTTAGTAAGCTATAAAAGAGCTGGGAAGTGAGATCCACCAGTCAACTGTGCTTTTGAGTTCTGGAGAAATTGCCCCCTGAGCAGCCCAATATTACAAAAGAGAATTAATTTTACTTTTAAACTTGGCAGTAGGATCAAAAAACAATTGCAAGTAATAACTTCTATTATTCAACTGACTCAAAGCTTAATTATGATGAAAATGTTGATCCGAAGCTACCAAGCTACTCCCCTTCCCACCCTTCATGATAAAAATTTCTGAAAGTTGCTTAAACTTCTTAAGGGTGCTGTTTTCTTCTTTTGTTAAATTATGTCCATAAGGTCTAAAAATCTTATTTACATTGCCATAAAAAAATCTTCATATCTCTTTTTCTCAAATAACCTATTTCTACAAATGTATACATATAGGTTGAAAATTAGATTTTTTTGCATCAAAACTTACAAATATCAGCTTTGTTTTCATTGTCATAAAGTTACATTTGTTTCTATTTAATGCCAGTAAAAATGAGATACACCAGGTAACTGTCTCTGTATGCATCATATTTGAACTGCACTCTGTATCCATCTCAACCACTCAGCTTTCAAAATCGTACCATAAGGGCATCGAAAATCATAGCAGATGGTCCAAAACCATTGCACTCAAAATTTGCATATGCAATACCTGGTGTATCTGCAGATCTGCAATGACTAATGCCACAGTTTGAAGTGACCATAGTCTGCCTAGATATAGTACAGTAATCAGAAAGCCTGCTATGTGGAATATTTATGTTACAAGTTAAGGAAATATAGAACTATTACTGCACTGTGTGTACATTGTTGTAAAAATGTGTTTTCCAAAAGTTTTGAAATGATGTAGGTGAGGTAATGACATCCCTAGTCTATGGTATAGCCTATTGTGTATATTATTACATGTATATATTTATTTTATTTATTTATTTATTTGAATCAGTTAACCGGGGTACAGCAGTAATCACAAATGGCAACTTTCATTCTCCTTCCAGGTATAAAAAGATAATCAGTCGTTATTACAATATATGTCATACAAACAAGATTACATAGACAACATAAAATAGCAATTCCAACAGATTAATACAACATATACAAAAGTAAGTAAGTCAGAAGATCCCAACAGTACAATTCACAAATGCACATCTTGGAGTAAAGATGATAAAGAATTAGGATGAGTAAAGGTAAGAGCGAGGGTGGTAAAGATGAAGTTGTGTGTCCTTAGAGAATGCAGTTGCACTTTGCTTGTTTTGGAAGATGTGTTATTAAGCTGTGACCAGAATTTAGGGTATGCAGAAATTTCCTTAAGAGGGGATGAGACAGAGTTCCATCATTCAGGGCCTAAAATGGAGAATCAGTGGAAAGTACTGGGTCATTCCTTAGATTGTAGAAAGACATCTGTCTTATGAGCATTGCAGCAAGTGGAGAGAGTGTTTGGTCATTTAGCAGCTTGAAGACTTGTGACCTAAGTAGGGATAGGACCTTTATTTGGCTGGAAGCCATTTAACTTTTTCAAGGATTTTATAGTGGCATTCATGCTTTGCGGAGAGGGTGATAAAAGTGCAGTGTTATTAGAGATGGTTTGAATGATAGTGGTGCTCTTTTTAAAAACTGCAGCTGTTAGTGGGTGACTGTATTCTAGTGGATTAAACAAGGTGTTTTTGCCTATGGATGGTATAGTTGAAGAAGAAGAATGAAAAGGAGAGATGATTTTTCTGGCCCCAAACAGGACTGAATTTATCTTTTTCTGGGCATTTTCTAGGTGGAAACTGAAGTTGAGAAATCTAACCAAATCCCCGGATATTTGAAGGAGTTGGTATTTTTATTAAAATATTGTTGTGGTCTAAGAGTTGTAATGAATGAGAGGTTTTGGAGAGTTTTATGTTAGAGCCAAAGAGCACAGATGATGTTTAGCAGACATTTTTATTGCTGATTCAGTGAAGAAGGGATAGGAAATCTGCCAGAAGATCATGTTGCAATAATGGAAAGGAATGCTTTCCGTGGAGTAAGAATGTGACACACATAGTAAAACAGAAAGATCAAGAAACAGCTTCTTGATGTAGACAAGGAAAGTATTGAACCTTGAACTCTCTGTGGGCAGAGCCAGATCCAGCACTAGGCAGCTGCTGTCTGGGGTGGGTGGCAATGCATGCTTTAATGCTCCATTAAGACATCTATGCTTGCGCCAAGACAAACCCACATGCGCACAATACAGATTTGGACATCAGCAGTAGGTACATCTGCATACACAGGAGATTTGTTTGAGAATCGAATGAGAAGCCAGCAAGATAGTATGTAAACACAGAGAGGAGATCTGATTTGGTTGCAGCAGGAACAGAAGGGTGTGTGAGTGGGTGTATGTGTGCAAAATGCCCCATTTAGGGGGCATGGTTGAGTTAGGTGACTTGGTCAGAATCAAACCATGAGCCTTCACTATGGAAGGCAAGAGGCTTAATCCTCCACACCAACTGCCAGCCCTCCTTTCACATTCTTTTTTTGTTAATCATAGAGAGATACAGTCTGTCAATGTCAGTCATAGAATTACATAGCTTTGTAGTGTGGGCTGCTACAGTTTATCTAACAAGTGGTGCAGATTAAGGCTATGAGCTATTAAAAGGTGCTTCCTATAGTACATAATATGAGTCCCCTCAGCCTTCATTTGTATTATACCAGACAGTACTTCTGGGCCGTTCCTGAAAAGGGACACTTGTGTGCAGTAGGCTGTCATCACAGGCTGTTAGCATATGTGTTACATGTTTGTTTTTTGAATTCCTGCACCTTAACATAGAAGTTAATTAGCACGTCACTATGTGCTATTTCAGTTTAAATCCCAGTACATCTCTTGTAGTTTAATGGGTTGTCAGATGCAGTTTCACTAAATGAGAGTTTCAAGAAAGATAAGTTTTCAGTGTAAAAGTGTTTTGTTTTATTTAGAAAACAGGTGTCAATGTTTTTCTGTAAAATTTGAAATAAAAACATTAATCCAAATCCCTGTGAAAACTGTAACATTAAAGAAGAAAATAGTATGTACACTGATGTTTGAATAGTGTTTATGGTACTTAGGGAGAGACAGCCAAGTAATGGGATGTTGGCAGGGCTGGCAGGGACCTGATTCATTACCTTGCTTAGGGCACCATTTGTTCACAGTCCAGCTCTGTTGGTGTATGCTACAGCAATACAATATTACTAGCCATTCAAATAAACCTGTACTTAGTGATGTCAGATGAGATAGCTATTCTTGATTATAGAAAAGACACAGAGAGGTGAAAAATGAAATATAAGTATCCCGCAAGCATGACCCCCCAAAAATGTAGGGTCTATATCACATGGTCGAAAGCTAATAATAGCAAACGACCACAACTTCGAAAACATGGAACTCAAAGTTGTTATTGTGGGGTCGCACTACAGTGTAGATAGGGGTATTTGCCCTTTCCTCACTGTAGTGCACTCTCAGAGTTGGTATATATATTAGTGGGGGGTGTGGGGGGGCGACACACACACACACACACACACACACACACACACACACACACACACACACACACACACACACACACTTGCGACTTCGAGTTTTGGTGTTTTCGAAGTTGTGGTTGCTCTCTATTATTAGCTTTCAACCATGTGATATAGACCCAAAAAGTATGTTGTATGCAATAATATTTCTAATTTTTATATGACTTCTGGGTTGTTGAACAAAATCCGCTACAGTGTTTATATTGTCTTTAATAGTTTTGCTTTCCTCATTGCACTAAAGAATGAATGAATTCAGTAATAGGTCTGGATTGTATATTACTGTCTAAATCTGTTGCATTGTAGTAGTTGTCTGAACATGTTGCATTTTAGTAATATATTTTTACAGTATCATTTTTACAGCCTCTATCAACTGCAAAGAAGTTGACGTTTGTGAGGCAATTTAGTCTGCATTATATGGAGTGCTAATCAAAACCATCTGATCTTCAGCATCCATTATGTAGTCATTGTTGCATATTATTGTGATAAAGTCTTCTCTACAAGATCAGTTTGGAAAATATTTCAGCATTTAGTTAAAAACTGCTACTCTAACAGTTAGCATAGAGGACTAATGTGATGACAAGTTAGTGAGCTGCTTCTTGTGGACAGGGTACACTGTTTGAATCTTTCTACCTTCCTTTACCTATTGTGTAACTTTGAGCAAGGCACTTAACCAGACAGTGCTTTAGAGCAATTAAAAATATGGGCTAGGCTCCTTAATGGACTCCAGGACTACGTGCTAATATCTATGAACCTGTTGCCATTGTTTGCCAGTGATTCATTGCATAGCTGATCTAATTCAGGAAATGTTAGGGCAATATCACCAACATACCATTTTTTTTTTTTTTATTTAACCTAGGCAATTTATTTTTCAAGGGCAACAGGCACTATATTTGTAGATGAAGCACTGAAATACAACCTCTGCATTAGTAATAATTTTATTTAATGTGGAATTATTTTACTTCTGCAAATAATGTGCATATTAACTTAGCACGTATCAGGTGTTTAATATTTCTTATGCTGTCATAAATACTCTAAACTGTGCTACACATGGTTGGATCTTGTAGTCTGATGCTACTGATCTTTATACAATTTCATGTAGTTCAGCCAAAGCTGCAAATAAAGTATATGCAATTAATTTCTTCATAACAATAATGGGTATACACATAGGTTCATAGGTTAGTACTAGGCTAACTGCCTTTGTGGGCCATTTTAAGCCTAGCCATTTACCCCATCTGAGAATCAAACCCTGGACCTTGTGTTTGTACGGTGAACACCTTAACCATTATACCAACCTCCCACTATGTACACATTATGTCTGATTTGTGATAAAAATGCCACAATCAACAAAGTGGCTATAACAGCTGGAAGGGGGCTCTCTGTGGATGAAAATACATTATACCATTATCATCTGGTCATTTTTAAACATCTTTAATCTGACTTTGCAGGACTAGCATGTGTGTGTGAATTAAGTTGGAATACTTTGGCTACTGTTTATTTGTGTGAAAGAAATTTGAAATATGTGATTTTGGTCTTTATTATTGTTACTTTTTTGACACTGACATCTAAGAAGGATGCAGTCAATATTGTAGCTATAATTGCTGAGTTTGGGGGATGCCTGTGGATAATAATGACTGACCTTACTGAGCTGATCAAGTTAAAAGTCATTAGTTTGTCTTTAAAGGACTAGTCTGTATTTGTGTAGAGCAAAGTGGAATACTTCACTGTGGCATTTTTATCACAAATCAGGCATTATGTGTACATAGTCAATAAAGAGTCCATAATATTGATGGATTATAAAGACAGCAGTCTGGGTGGACTTTTATGTTTGAAATGTTCTGAAATTGGATCTTTTGTCATTATTTCCATTAATAGTGACAGTTGCACAATAGGTAGCACACTCGCTTTTGTGCAGCAGACCTTGGTGTCTGTTCCCACACCAGGTAGATGGATTGCTGACACTGTAGTGCAGCAAAAGGAGGTGCTGCACCCCTGATTGTGTTGTCCTATGGATGAGATGTTAAGCCAAGGTCCCATCTGCTTGAGTTGGTGGTAGCTCAGTCAGATGTAAAAGATCCCACGGCACCTATCAAAAATAAGCAGGGGTCCTTTATTTTTATATAAAAGGAACTCTTATTTACAATATATTTACATATTTACAAATATATAAATGTACAGATATACAAATCTATTTACACATATTCATAATTTCCTTTAAAATCATAATAAATGTTCATCTTTATTAGACACCCACTCCTTTTTCCATAATCACCATCTGATTTCACTTAATATTGTTGCTAAAAATTCATTTACCATTAAACATAATTTCATTTATTCTTTCATTCCATATAACCCATATAACATAAAATGACTTTTTATCTATTCTTTTAACATAGGGGGAATTTAGTAAAGCATGTATCATCTTTTTTACTGTGTAGCCATCGTACCGTGCTTCTTACACGAAAGTAAACAGGTTTTAGATTCAGTAAACACTGCTGGGTGCTGCTCATGCACGTGCCAACTCAGGAAGTTCTGTGGCATGCAGATCATCTCATAAGCAGGTGAATCTCATGGAAATGAGACAGGTAGAGTGATCCAGTAAGCAGATAGGCAGCTCATTCAGACCCAGTGTCAGTGTCCGTAGTGTACACAGAAAAATTCCATGTACAGGAACATAGACAGACAAAAGGGGCTGTAAAAATGTAGGTAGATGGACAGAAATGGCATACCCCATACGGATATGAGTGAAACTATCCTCTGTGTGTCTGAAAAATTAAAGGAAATAAGTTAAATTAATTTTTTTTTAATAATCTGGGCATGTTTGTGCAGCACACCGCAATGCACAAACACGCTTGATAAAAAAAAAAAAAAAAAAAAAAAAATTGGAAAAAACAAAATTAATATTATGTGATAGAAATGTATTACAGGACCCTGCGTGGAGTATCTACAATGGTGCATTGGTGCTGTTACTAACGTGGTAGGGCTTTGAAGCATGTAGTTTCCAGGCTGTGAGCATGGATCCCTATGCAGACAAAATAGAGTTACTGAATAGCATAAAGAGGTAATCGTGTCCACATATCCCCTCCGTATAGGCAGAGAACTATGTTGGTGTTTACAGAGAAGGTAGCTGATATCAGGGGAGGGTGTGTCCAATAACTTCTAAGCTTATTTCAGCTTAGCTGCACCGGTTTGCTTGGCTCGCCACCATGCTGAGCGTGTGCTTTCAGGGGCTGTGTGCACTAACTTCTAAGCTTTTTTTAGTTAAGAGGTGCATGTTTCATTGTGTTTCTGTGATACGCTGTGCTGCTCTGCTGAGCGTGTCCTTTCAGGGGGGTGTGTACACTAACTGCTGAGCTTTGTTTACCTATGGGGCTTGTGTTTGCATAGTGTGCTGCAGTGCTGAGTATATCTAAAAGCCAATGACTTATTAATTAGGTTTGACCCCTGTTTAACTTAAACTGGGGCCATTAAATTATGTTAATGATATACCAGGCAGCTGGAATGCATCATAGGTAGCCAATCACGGAATCAGCACCTACAGCAGAGCACTATAAAGTATGAATACACCCTACAATCTGATTTTTCCCCATACTCTGCACCATTGGAGTACAGACTTGAGAATTTTAACTGAAAGAATGCTAGGGGCTGCTGCAGGTCTGCTACATCTGTATATACTAGATGCTGAAGTCAATGCTGCTGCTGACTTTAGGCCTAGTCAGAGAAGGAGAAGAGTGTTCAGGCCCAGGGTAACCTTCCAGGAGCTACATGAGCTGGAAATTGTAGAGTGCTACAGGGTGGACAGGGATATACTACAAGAACTCTCTGAGCTCTGCCGCCCTCAACTCAGACCCAGAGCCAACAGAGGGGAACCCATCTCAGTGGAAACAAAGGTATGTGTAGCCCTTAGGATGCTAGCTACAGGTACCCTCCAAAGAACAACTGGGGACATGATGGGGGTCTCATAGGTATCAGCATCCAGGGTACTCTACCATTTCCTGGATGCCATGCTACCACATGCCAAGTAAACACATTTCTTTTCCCCTCACGCCTCAGGCAAGGGCCAGCAATATGCAACACTTCTACCATGTAGCACACTACCTTGATGTACTGGGTGCCATAGATTGCACTCATGTACACATCAAGTCATCACCCGATGAGGAGGGTAGAATCTATGTTAACCACAAGGGGTACCACTCCATCAACTGCCAGATCATGTGCAATGCCCAGGGCATTATCATGAATGTGTGTGCTGGCAGCCCTGGCAATTATCACAGCTCCCATATCTGGCATGCATCATAGCTCTACCAGATGTTTGCTAGGGGGGACATCCCACACAGCCATTTACTGGGGGATGCTGGCTATGCACTAGAACCGTAGATGATGATAGCCATCAGAAATGCACATAAACCCATGGAGGAATGCCATAAAGAGGCATACACACAAACTAGGAGCATCATAGAATGTGTGTTTGGGCTTCTGAAGTCATCGTTCTGGTGCCTCGATATATCTGGTGGAGCCCTGATGTACACTCCAGCCACATGTCCACAGATATTCACAGTATGTGCAATGGTACACAATATGATCCTGCAGAAACAGCTGCAGCAGAATCAGGAAAGGGAAGGGATACACAGCCCCCCACCAGTGCCTAGGTCATTACAGCCACACTCACAGGAGGACTCATGGGAGGAACCCTTGATGATGCCCCTGTAGGCAGACGTAGGCATGCCCAGTACAGCCTGGGTTTGGCTAAGAGACAATGCATAGCACAATCACTGACAACCTAGGGCTCTAGGGACTGACACTTTACTCCTCCTCACACATATATAGTAAAATTGTTGATGCCAGGCAACCCACACGACCTCTACCTATCCCTGTATTGGCTGTGTACTGCTTGCATCACACTGAACTACAGTTCTGTCAACTTCTGCATTCACAAGGTAAGTCTCTAACCTACACACTACTTGTCAGGATTAATATAATACAGTATTGTATGTATGGATCTGCTGCATTCATGCAAGGAAATACAGTGGTCTATTTGGACAGCTGTAACATCCACATGGGACTACAGATACCCAGTCCAATAGTATGTGTCCCCTAATAATCACTAGGCCTCATCGTTGGAATATTCACTACATCAGTCAAGGGAGATGTTAAACAGTGGGGTCACATGATTTTTGGACTACTGTCTATCCCAGCAGATCGTGTGCTGTTGTTCTCCCACCCCCAATACAGCAGTGTTCCCATATAACTACTTTAACAGTAAGTCAGCAATGTTATATCAGCAGACCAGGAATCTCAGGGCTGTAACATAGTACTCTAACACACACTGTATGCCCCACATAAAGCAGAAATAAAAACATACAAATGTATGGTGTTGAATGTGTGATGAATGACTCCTCTCTGTCTGGCAGCCTGTGTGGCCCAGTGGATTAGGGAAGTTAGCATGTGTGATGGTGTTGATGGTTCTAATCTGGAATTATTCACATCTTTTGCATGTAAGGTATATTATGTCAGTGTTTTCACATACTGTCATTCTGTGTGTGGTGTAACATATTGCACCTCAGTCACATGTTAAGTACAGCAGACAGCTGGGGAATGCCACGGACATTTTGAATGAAGTGCAGTACTGTAGAAAGAGGGACAGATGTCAGTGTCTGTAACATGCCTCTCAACCTCTTAGTGCAAGAAATCTGGACAAAGCCTGACAAAATGGGGGACAAAGGCCAACAAATAGGGGCATATTTTAAATACTGCTGTCATAAACTTAAAAGGTTGCAACAATAACAGGGTTCGTTTCAACAGATATTTTTCTGAAGGATTTGAAGTCATAAACTCAAATGTATGTAATTATTTAGTGACTTCAATCTTCAGTTCATCGAAGTGATTTGCCAGAAAACCTCAAATTTTATGAGGAACAGACCAAAATTATGAGCCAAAACTCTGTACAGTTGAGAGGTATGGTCTGTAACACTCAAAATCCTGGATTTGAGTACAGGTAGGTGTGGTCTGCAGCCACTTTATAAGTACTGACAGTCCCACTGGACATACCCAAACTTCTTCGTCTTTTGGCTTTTTCCCGGTTAGGGGTCGCCACAGTGGATAACTTCTCCGCTCATGATTGGTAGTGGAGTTTTTCTGGTGTCGAGTTGCCAGCCCGGCACCCAACCTTCCACAGAAGGCACACACACACACACACACACACACACACACACACACACACACACACACACACACACACACACACACACACACACACACACACACACACACACACACCTAGGGCCAATTTAGAGTATCCAGTCCACCTACAGCATGTCTTTGGGATGTGGGAGGAAACCAGAGCACCTGGAGGAAACCCATGCGACCACAGGGAGGACATGCAGACTCCACACAGAAGGCATCCCAGCCAAGGATCGAACCTGAGAACCTCTTGCTGTGAGGTGACAACGCTAACTGCTGCACCACCATGGCCACCCTACTGGACATACCCAAATACTTAGTTAAAATGAGTGCAATTCTGTTGCCCCATCAGCAGAATGACCTATGTATAGATATGTCTATATGTACATACATATACATATCCGTCTGTCACTATCTCTCTCTCTCTCTCACACATATACCTAGTATATCTATCACTATGTAGTGTCAAATAGATATATACTGATATATATAACTATACATATCACAATGATACATACACTCTCCCCAGTATATCTACATAACACATATACAGATCATACACACACACACACACACACACACACACACACACACACACACACACACACACACACACACACACACACACACACACAGCTACATTTATATATACATCCCTGTTAATTACATAAATATGTGTGTGGATGCCTGTATTGTCCTACATACCCTAATTATGATGAGTAAATCTGTACTATCACACATCCATACTGTTGCTCAAAGGATCCAAACTAAGGGTGTAACAGTACACAATCCATTTACCTACAGACCCCTGTGCCTGCTGGATGTCACCACACAGAGAGATGCAGGTGAGCAGGTGGTGTAATGTATAATGTTGTCAATGCACGCATGGACAGGGCACATTGTTCCTGTGCACAGGTTTGCCTATCTAACTGCAAGCAGCCACATATGGCCATACTGGTAACTGAACACACATAGCTAGGATAATAACAGTTATCCCACTGCTAGGATACTAGATGCAGATAACAGTATGAAGCAATACCACTCTGCAGGTGACAGATGCTGTTCAACACAAGCCTAGTTTGTGTAATGCACAAGTACTGTGCCTGCAGTCACATATACAACAGACTCAACCTGTGGTGCATGCAATACGTACTGTGATCTATAGTGTGTAAGACTAGATAGGTAAGGGTTCTAATCTAACTCTAGGCTACTTGGTGCATGTGTGTGTCCAGATGGCATAAACATGATTACCTTGGTAACTTAGAAATAGGTAGGGTTTTGCAGTATTTTATTTGCAGTGTGTGATGTGGCCCCCCAAAGGACTGACCACAACAAGACCTGCTGATGTTATCAAGCATAATATGTCCTGCACTGCTAGTACTAGCAGACATGAGGTGTGCTGGGTGCATCACATACTGTGATCTGTACATGCAGCCAACTAGTACTGTGTGTGTGCCTTGGCATGTCCTGTACGCAGTGATTGGAAGTGGTGCTAGCCTCAATGTAGCCATGTTTGCATGTGTGAGCCTATTAGAGCATTTTACATCATGTTATAGAACCATAGGATGTTTGAACTTCACTAGCATAATGGCCATACAGCACTTGCAATCATGGACAGCTTTATACCCATAGTTACAGGATCCGCACATATTGCCCCAGTCCAAGAGGGACACAGGCAGATGTCCCGTGTTGAGATGATGGTCACCCAGCCAATCATGGCATGTGGTGAGGTGCACTGAGGTGCTCTGTGTGCTATTAGGCAGGGTTCCATTTCAAGGGTGTATTTAAGTCTGCTAGACAAATCTCTCCCACAAGCATGTAGTACCAACGTCACATACGAGGTTACTGTCCTTACAGTGAGTTATCCATCTACTATGCCTCCTACAGATAGGCAGCATATGCAATCAAGCAGGGTCACACATTGCCTCATATGCAAGGCACAGATCACCTCTGAGTACTCTATATGCCACAGGTGACAATAATACTCATTGCAGACGATCCTCATTGAACACATACTGAAGACGTGAAGTGTCCTTGTGAGGGACCATACTGTTGTGTGCAATTGTCAGTACTGCTTGGAAAGGTACATCACCAAATGGCCATTGCACTCAGATATTGGCACGCTGAGGGAAGAGTACTTAGAGGTTATGAGTATGTCACTTACAGGTGACTGTGGCCTCAGCTATGCCATATGATTCCTGCCATACCACTGTAGAGACATGATGATCTGAGGCACATTAGGTATAAACCTGTGTGCCCAGGTCTGTGCACCCAGTTCGTTCACCCCTGAGTATGTACATCACATATTGTGACTGATTTGCTACTTACCAGGTACATAGGTTTAACTGATGGAAATGATACTACATATATATTTTCATGGAGTTTATGGCCAGTAGTATGTCAACAGGCATGTGTTCACAATACCCTCTTGCAGGATAGTGACATACCACAAAGATTCTATGAGTGCTCACAATTTGCAGGCATCAGCCAACATTGTTAGCCACAGTCAGTCAGTAGTTGCGTGTATTGTGGTTGAATGGATTCCAAGCAGTAGAGGACTTAGGACGGCACTCTGTTGAGCACTGCTGCTTACAGATCAGCTATTGGAGGCAGATGTCCATATGTTGTGTATGTGTGCCAGCAATGGGCCACTTTGTGACCCCTACATTGACAGCCTCATGGATGCCTAATTGGGTGCTTTGTAAATGTTGCCTGAGTGGGGGATATAGTCAGATGCTTGGCTTAGTATAGGGGGTTGTATGCCCTGATGTACCCTCACCCAGGTCCTTGGTGAATGCCTTTGAAATGACCAGCTGTAACAGTCATGCTCCCCCTGTCACACTTCCAAACTGTTATCAGTCAACTGTGTGTCCAACACATACATATGTGCTGACCAGCTCCATGATGATCACCCCTATGGGCATACAGATATGGATACTCAGACAAAGAGGTGTATAGTTATGTCAGTCAATGGATGAACCACCTCTGTGCAAGGGTATAACAGTTGCCATTTTCCACTCAGCTGGTGTGCAGCCAGTAGTGTTGGCATGATTGCAAGGATTTTCCAATGGTGTTAGATGCAGCCTGGAATGTTAGCATGTGCAATAGATGCTGTGTATCTTCCAACGAGAGGCCAGTTAAGAACTGCTCTGTAAATATGGAAGTTATGGTACAGGTTGTAGGAATGTCATGTGTCACATGTGGTTGGGAAAAGGAGTGTAGTTGATGCAGACAGTGTGGGTGTACAGGTTAGGTATGAGTACAGACCCATCACATGTGGCATCATGATGTATGAGGGCACTGGCAATCTGGGCCTGTCCTTTGAGGTCACACATGTAACTATACTGTGCGTTGTGGTTCTGCTTTGTGTGGGTGACTACTTTTGTCATTTACTGTGTCTACACAAACAACAACAACAACAACACTATGTGCTTCTTTTAGCTGAGGAGGTAGTGACTCCATGTTGTGGGGGCACCCTCACCCCAGCTGTCACACAGCACTGTCCACCTGTTATTGTAGAGCATGCTAATGGCAGTTGTACACCAGTCAGGTTTTCTGAGCCATGATGAGCCTGTGTCCATCCTGTCATGTACAGCCTAGTTCATGCAGTTGTAATGCTGCAGACATAATGCATGGGTGTAGAGCTCTGCATACTTGCCTGTCCCATCTGAAGGGGGAGGTGCAGTCACGCTATGTCAACCATTCCACAAGAGATAATAAATGGCTGTCTTGACATATATGTCTGTATTGTCTGCAAGGGGGGGTACGTGCTGGTAGTTCTAAGGAGACTGATCTGTGGCCAGATCCCACCTGGGAGGACCTCAAATTGGGGAGGGCTGTACTGGTCACCCATATTGGTAAACACATGATGCACTATGTTGGTTGCCCATGTGGGGATGTCACAGCACTGCTGCAGGGCATTGTAGGTAAGGACCTTGACCATCCTTTGGGCAAGTGAGCCACAGCAAGACTAACCAACACAGTGTGTACACGTTACACTTCCCTAATCTGTTTGTTTGTACTCTGTACAGACACCTTGCATGACTCTCTTCTTGCAACATGCTGGAAGTAAGTGCAATACTTACTCACACAGAGGACAACTAGCATGTATTGCAAAGTGATGTCCCCAGATCTCTGAATCATGTCACCTGAAATGCCATGACAGGAGTTAGCATGGATGCAAGTACTGACACTGTCGTACACCTACTGACACTGGACCAAACACTGTTACTTTTGCTCAAGGCAAGATCATGCCTACTGACTGTAACCAGCAGAGCCCATTGACTGTTACACTATGCAATGGATGTCAGACATATATCTCACTCCACCAACCATGGCCTGACAAGGTCTATGACAATATTAGACTCAAAAATGCATAAAAAAGGAAAATTGTCCAGTCCTCAGTGCAATTCAAATAACTGAATCCACAAAAAACACAATAAGATGAGTGCTTTCATCTTAGACACAAGACTTCATCAGATGCCACCATAAAAAAATACATTCATTGTATAGTAGAGTCAATCAAGTCATAATTAGCCCAATTAATTAATCCAAAACCTGTTAAAACAGTTAATTCAACAGTAAAAAATAAAAAAAATCCTTGCACAAGAACGCCAAAAAGCCCAACAAAAATACTGTTTTAAACCTGAAGGGCTTTCAGCATTAATACAGGTTTTATAGTGATATATTCATTTAAACCGGAAAATACATTGGATTTTACCCTTAGCTGCCATTTTAATTCTTTATTTAACAGCACATTATTCATACCCCCTCCTTGGGTTGATCTTAACAACATCAATAATACCAAATTAAAAATAATTAAAATATTAAAATTCACACAATTTAATGAATGTTTGTACAATGCACTTGTTTCTTTCTTTATTTTAATGTCATGGAGGTCTTCATACATCCTATCCTTCAAAGCTCTAACTGTCTTTCCAACATAGAATGCTGAACACCCTCCACACACAGCCAGGTACACTAACATTTTTGTATTGTAATTACCCTTACAAAAAATAATTTTACTATTCAGACCATTTTGCAAATACATAACTTCATCCTTAATAATATATGGACATTGTTTGCACATCCCACAGGGGGTAGTTGCCTTTTTAACTTTAAACTTATATGTGTCAATATATTCAAACTCTTTTTTGAAATTTCTACCAGTCCTAAAGGTAAATATAGGTTCTTGCCCTACCACTTTATATACTTCTTTATTTACTTTTAACATACTCCAGTTTGCCTTAATAATATCCATAAAAAACCCTGTGAACTGGTTGAATTCCGTCACGCATGCCTTTTGATATTTCTTGTCATTTCCCTTATTTATTGGTTGATCTGGGACCTTGCCCAAAAGAGGCTTATATTTGGAACTCCACCCTTTATATACTTCATCCAAAATAACCAGGATGTCATTCTCGGGGCACCCTCTGTCCAGAACCATATCTTTGAGTTTTAAAAACTCCCCAATAAGATTTTCCTTGTCTAAGGTCTTCCTGGCAATTCTAACTGCTTGCCCCTTAATCAAATTATTTTTCTGACTCTGGTGGTGGTTACTGGAGTAATGTAGGTAACTGTTGCACCAAGTATCTTTTCTATACATTTTGGACTTAAAACCTTCTCTGGTCTAAAATATAGTTATGTCCAAATAATTAATTCTCTCATTCTCCCATTGATGTGTAAACTTAAAAAATGTGGTGTACCCATTAAGGTATTCCATGAATAAACCTACACTTTCTCATTTATTCTGCCTTCCAGTAAGTACTCTTCCAATAGAGAATCAATCCTACCATAAGCTATAAAAATCTCATTCTTGGAGACTGGAGAGTAGGTGGCACTATCTAACAATATATTAGTTATAGCATTGTTGTATTCTTCATTACCAAAAAGTACCCCCTCCCCATCAGGTTTCATGATCCTCAAATTCATGTTACTCTTTAACTCCTCAAGTAATAACTTTTCTATCTCACTTAAACTGGAAAAAACATTTTTATTCCTGTTTCCACAAAAAGCCTTATATAACTCCTCAGTGACACATTTTTCAAGCATTAACAATGCAGGATGTAGGGGTGGATTGATCGTATTACTTCTATGCAACCCCATACTATCTACTTCATCAGCAGCAGTTCTGTTGTAGAAACACATCCCCAAATTTAATTTCCTTACGTAGAGTTTAAAATCTGCCAACATACTAGCCACGTCTCCATAACTAGTTGTGACAAACTTAATTCCCCTAGAAAAAATGTCAAATTGGTCCTTATTAAGGTCTAGCGTGTCTGCGAGTGGTTTAAAAACACATCCTTTGGCAGTATACATAGATTATTCGACTAAGGAAATTGTATTTAAGGCCGAGCATTTGATAAAGGATTTGTGGGATTTTTTAAGTAAATTAACATCAGATGTTTGGAAGGAAGGTCTTAGTTTCCTTACCATTGATGTTAAAGATTTATTTACGAGTATTCCCAGGCAGGAAGGACATCAGTACTTTACTGACATTTTAAGTAAGTTTTCCACCTTGCCTGTGAAGTGCACATCTGCTGTGACACAACATGTGCAGGTTACAAAAATGGGATGCAGAACACAGCAATCATAACTGGTGTCAGACAACTGTCTGTACTGGTCACAGGATATTTGTAGATGGGTCATCTCTGTCACCACTGTTTGTAGATGTGTAACTTCTCAAAACCCTGGTGACACTTATCAAGGGTAGCAGACCTGTTCACAGATTAGGGATGTATGAGTACGCTGAATGCCATTGTCCTTGTTAGCCTGTTAGTGCTGTACCTTGCTGAAGACATATTTCTGCTGTGCTTACATGCCATCCTGTGCTGCTTTATTGCCACTGTGTATACTTGAAACAGAAGCATAAACAGGTCCATGACACACCTGTCATTATGTAACTATACAGCCATTGCAACATCATAGAACATAAGGTACACAGAAGTATGTGGCATACTCATGTCAAATGTCAGCATACAGTATCTGTCATTAATCACAACAAGTGAAATGGCAAAACAACACTGCATTAAACAAGTACATGCTAACTAATACAGTCACCCTGTGCATCAGACACATAGCTTCATTTCCCTGCATCAATGGCAAGGATGACACGCATGTGGCACAAGCATCATCACTTGCACAGGGTGTTGTGTGGGGGTGCATGAGGTCTAGGCTGACCCAAATGGTTGACAGTATGTGTATGAGTCAGGAAGGGAAGCAGGTAAGATGGACCATGGAAAGATGCCATGTGTGTGCCTGTATGTGACCTGCATTTGACAGTGGTGTGTGAGTGTGTGCGTGTACACAGTCAAGCTTAGTGCTAGCCCTACATGTGTGTATGTTGGACAGCTGTGGACCGTACATGGTAGAGTTGACAGTTCACCGTCTCTGGCCCCAAACATGGCAACTGGCTCTGCCAGGAGCTGCACTGGCACCTCCATGCACAATGTTAAAAGTGGTGCTAGTACCTGATGGTGACTGCTTTCTGCTGGGACTGTCCCCCCCCCCCATGGGAACACCCAGGACCATGAGCCCATTTCCTGCCATAGAAGTAAGACTGTGTTGCATCCATAACCCTAAGCATATGTCTGGTGTTCTGTTCAGAATGTGCCTGTACCTCCAGGATGGCCCAAAACATGCGCCGAATGATGTGATACCTGCAACAGTTGGTGGACAAACAGCAGGCCACCTACAAGCATCCCTGTCAATCCACCTGTGTGGGACCTTGTCAGCTCTCTGGCTATGGCCAGTATCTGCACTCACTGGAGCAATAGCTGCCACACTTTTCTGTTCAATGTCCCCACCCTCTGACTGTCCAACATCTGTGGCCTCCAGGGACTGGGTATGTGTGGGCATACTGACTGTGTGGGATGACAATGGAGGCAGAAGAGAGATGTCTACCTCTGGGACAGATTCAGCCCCCAGCACTCCCACCTATGCCTCACTATAGTCAACATCATCATCAGAGTCTGAAGAGATACTGACATCTGGTTGTGTAGAGGACAGACACCACCCCCCCAGTCACCTGTGATAAGAAAGAAAAAAGCAGTACTGTGTATGAAAAATCCACCAATACTCATAATAACAAAGACCACAACTGGGTTAGTGGTCAAACATTTTTCTTCTCCACTTTCATCCAAAAAAAGACTTCTTCAGAACAAAATACACATTCAGCTAAAGAGCTTTATAACAATCACTTCAAGTAAATCAAGTAAAACTTGGCCAGTAAAATTTACCTTTTAATTAATCAATATGAAAGTGTACTTGATAAAACAACACATAAAACCCAGTACACCTATCTTAACAAATATATTGAAATACACATTTCACTGTCTAATTTATTTTCCTTTCAAGCTTTTGTTTTTTAAAAGGCATTTGGAGTAATTGCCTCATTTAAACCAGGAG
Source organism: Protopterus annectens (assembly GCF_019279795.1). Lineage (NCBI taxonomy): Eukaryota > Metazoa > Chordata > Ceratodontiformes > Protopteridae > Protopterus > Protopterus annectens. The sequence goes on from NC_056745.1 coordinate 502,102,975, forward strand.
GCTTATCTGCTCCTAACTGTCACTGCCAAAGTGTTTCAGTTTGGTTCAACTACACTCCTGTGATTATCCCCTCTAAGATCCTCAGGTACCTATTCTAGAATGGAAAATAAAAACATTCTACTCTGTTTACACATGCAATTATATTTAAATAGGGCATTATTCTGGCTCTTAACTTTAATAGAATATAAATGTTCCTTAACAAAATAGTGTTGTACTTACTAAGAGCAGGACCTCAGCCTTGACCAATACCTGATGGACCTGTGAAAAGTTGAGGGTGAGGTAATGTCAGTACCAATGCATGTTGCAGTACAACAAGGTAATACATCCATATATCTCACATTTACAGTAACTACTATGTTACCTGTTGTATTGGTCACATTCTGAGTATGACAGTACAACTGAGATTAAACCTCCCACAAAGAACAAAAACCTGACACCCACGTGAAAGTATTTACAGCCTGACACACTGACTGCTACAGTATTACAATGCTGATCATAGTAAGCTTACCTGCATGCTTGTCTGCTGTGGAAACTGTGGCACCCACCTCCATGATATATGGTGTGATGGATGCCTGGGAGCTGTCATGTGTGCCTAGGTTCACCAGGAATTCCTCAGTGGCCAAGAGTGGTTGTTCAGCTGCAGAACCTCCACTGGTGATGGCACGATCCCTGGCTACATTTGCTACCCTTTGTCATGCAGCATTGATCATGTCCATTGTATGGTGTCGAACCTGCTCATATGTCCTGCCCTGAAGGCCTAGGCCATTCACATCACGGACAAGGTCTGCCCACAATGCAGCCTGCTGTCTCATGGTTTGCCTCCCCCTGGACAGTAGGATGTGATGATGTTGCCTTGGTCTTTCCAGTATAATTTTATTTTCTGCATCAGAGAAGGGTGCATGGCATCTAGGGTACATGATTCCTGAAATCAACAAAAGGGGAACACATACAGGATGATATATATATGGAAGTACACTATGTAGGTATACAGCAAGGGCAAAATGGCTGGTACTATCCACTGCTTGCTCACAAATGTCATATTCCACAGTGTACAAACATGCTAGGTGTGTGGATACAACTGAGATAGTCACAATAGTCAGGTATTCCCGTGTGTTCCATGACAGATACTGCTGTAGGATCATACAGCCAACACTCGAGTCTACTGTGGTGTGTTCCCTATGGGCAACCCGCCGATAATATATCATAAGAAGAGTGCCACACAAATAGCAGTGTGCTATTACAACCACTATAAAAGGATAGTCCAATGAGACCAGTGTGCCACAATGACAAAAGACAATGCACCTCTTGATGTATTATATGTCCTACGTAGGTGTAAGACAGTAGGAGATCAATTACGTCATTATCACAGGTCTAAGACAGGCTTAATGCTGTAATCCCCATTCCTCATAAGTCATTTCATCCATCTGCATCCTGTTGTACACAAAATCAGTTACATTCCTGATGGAGTGCAGTACTCCTCTGTTGATATGTGGTGATAGTAAAGTTTTTACAAAAACGTGCTCTGTGTGAGGAAAGTCTCAAACAGAATGGTTCCCCATAGCCAGCTGCTTGCCTTTTAAACATACTTCTCATCAGCAGGTGATTGCCTCTAAACCAGTATGTGGGTCTGAAATGCTAATTGCAACCTACATAGCTGATTCACACTATCATCAGCCAATGACATGCAATCACTGTACAATATATAAAGCCTTTTTGTAGATTAGGGCCCCTTTCTGATATGGTGTGCTGGACATTACTGGGGTGAGAAGACTACACCATAGCAGAGGGTAGGTCTGTAGCAGAAGCCTTTAGTTAGAGATGTGTGTGCTACAGACTGCAGCTGCTGCTGCAGGCAATAGACATCGGTAGTGAGTGTGAACAGTCTGGAGGACAACAAGCTGCATGAGTAACTGCGGGAGCTATGTCACGCTTGTTGTAGAGGCAGAACCAGAGTGGGGTTACCCCTTCCACTCCAATTAAGGCATGTGTTTAAGGTAAGTATGTTAGGCAATGGTATCACTAACAGAGTACTAGGCAACATGTTTGGTATGTCCTTGCGTAAGATGGGGTAGAAATATAAGAATATGTCCACCATCTGGGCAACTGCCAGGCCATGTGTTACAATCAGGTAGTAATTTGCCGCATGTTTGAGGGCAGGCCTTGAACAAGCAGGGACTTCTAATGTGTATGTTAGCTATGCAGCTGTGATAATCTACACATTTGCTTTGGAAGGATTGTGTGGTGCACTCTGATAGTGGCCCTCATTTGCAGTACCTGCATTGATATTCTATGTGAATGCATATTAATGCATGATATGACACTTTATGCAAATATAATTTTGCTGTAGGGCTATATGAAGTATGTTCCTACCTGCAGGCCTGTGACTTCCATCACTGAAAAGCAGACATGTCATTTGAAAGGCATTGTGTGGATAAAGAGTGCATGATTCAGTCATTAATTGCTGCATTAACAATACTGTAAATTCACTTCTACACGCCACTGGATCTGAACCCAGGAATGGTGTGGCAAAAATGTACTATTTGCAAGGTGATTAACAGACTGAACTACTGAGTCACTGCTACAGTGGGTGTATTTGCTAGTTATATGTACACACATATAGGCTGTGACATACATTTCATACATTCATCAGTATGTGCATGGCTTTATATGGATGTATGTCTGCACCAGGATCCCAGTTGAACATGTATTTTGCCATTAATGCCTTAGCAAGTGTCTTTCTACATGTTGCTGCTGAAAGGCACATTTACTTGCTATCACAGGCCTCACTTACATCCATTATTATGTCTTTGGCTTTCTAGCGGTGTACTATTGCACCAGAGCCCAAGGTACACTCCCATTTTTCCATTACTTTTTAATCAAATTTGCGCAGAGAGGTGAATCGTGCAGCTCCACTGTCTGGCAGGTTAGTGCAGTGGTCTGCATGTGCGATGGTCTTGGATTTGAAACACAGGACAGTTGCTTATTTTGTAAGTGTGTATTACAAGTTTAAGAACACATATAGTCAATCTAGCTCTATTTAGCTGAGCTTAGCAAAGCTACGCAATGTGGCACTACATGCAACAACGTGATAAAAAATATAAAGAAAAGAAAAATGGGGAGCTCGGAAAGTGGTGAAATGGGGTGCAAGCAGGGGGATAATGGTGAAAGACAGGTAAGGATGTACAGGAAGGGCATAGGAAAGAACCATAGCAATTCATTTCTTATACAGAAACAACTGTGCACTTTGCCAGAATTTGTACATGACTTTGAACTATCAACCCCAGAGACAGTGGTGAGGACAACATAACTGCATTGTCAAGTCAGCTGGACCAAAGTACATGTATCCAGTGGACCCATGTGTGAAATGGTGAGCTATGCATGGGACAATATTTTTTTTTTTTGGGACAGGTGCCCATTTTTTTTTTAATAATGTGAGAGTGGAATGTTGAAGAAGGGACATAGGTATGTGTGGGGGAGGTATGTTGGGTAGGTGAGGATGCATTTGCAGACAGACAAGACAGATAAGACAGCAAACAGGTGCAGTGTGTGACATATCAGGCAGGTGAACACCTTGGATAGCGAGGGTGTTGTAGAATTCAAGTCCCATGTGCTTCTACAAGGCAGCAGCATGATTCACATCCCCACCCATGGGACTGTCAGCACTGCTCCTTCACTGCCACAGGGTAGCAGTGCTGGAGGCAGAGCACCGGTTGAGGCTGCCCCACCAGGTCAACCCGCATGCCCTCAGTCTGGTGCAGGTGGTGGTCAAACCCACAGAAGACTATCCTGAGCATCATGACTGGCAGCTCAGCCTGGGTGACAACTCTCCCCTCCACCACAGCTCCCAGAGGGGTGGGCCCATCCCTGCCCCATGGGGCAGTACTAACTGATGCCGCAGGTAGTGCAGGGGTGGCAGAGGGGGCACCACCGGTCTGGGTCCCAGATGTTTTGGGACCTGGTGCCACAGACGGTTGAGGCAAGGTAGGTTGAGCAGCTGGAACTGGCCTGCCTTGATGTACTGTGGTAAATGAGGTATAGCAATAAGTTAAGGTTAATAATAACCAAACCATTGTTAGTATTAACAGAATGAGACATAATTTTAATTACTCCAAATATATATTAATGTATATAATGTGTAACACAACAGTAAATAACATAACAGTCAGTACTTTAACAGCATGGCAGCAAGAATTAAAGCATAAGGCCAACAAAGCAGTTAGTTTAAGAAAATGTGTTAATAACTGAATTGTAACAAAACATAACAATAATAAAGCACATTTTTCCAAAATATTGTTAGTTTAACAAAATATGTTAATATTAAGTCATAATAACAAAATAACAATAATAAATAAATGAAGATAAGGGGTGGAGAGAGAGAGAGATAAACACTTCATTACTGACATTGCAGATTATATCCCTGAAAACACTGATAATAAAAACTACAGGTGTGTAGTATCAGTTTTGAGTACAATGACTACAACTCTTCTATAGCTGCTGTAGCATAGGCCAGTATGGGTCAAGCAATAACAAATGCAGATACACAACTGCACAGAACAGTTTCGCATAACTTGGATTTATATAACTACCAAGGTGTTCTGTTCGCGGATTTGGTAATATATTGCATTCCAGCTAATCATTTTTCTCATAATCCTGTTACAGACGGATTAGGCAGTTTTAACAAGAAATCATGACACTTGAGAGGCATGTTTGCATACAGTACATAAACTAGACAGATGTCTAGCCTTAGTTGGCAGGCATGAAAATAGAACCCAATAGCTGTGACTGCAGGGGACTTCTGCAAATACTGTAATTGACTGCAGCACCTTAGTACAGATATGCATGGAATACAGCCATACTGGAAATCATTACACAGATGTATTTAGGAATCAACAATGCTGATTAACACTTTATTGGTATTGCTGATAAGTGTCTGTGAAATCTAAACACAATATCTGCTCATAACATGGGCTACCTCACCCATATACCTTTTGTTCTTGGGGTGGGAGAAAATGAGAGCATTATGTGACTGATAATGGCCTGGAGACAAACGTGTACCATAGTATCAGTTGAACAATACATGTTACAGGATGTTCGTTTTGCATTCTAGAACTATTACAGTGTTATAATTGACTATAGTGACAACAGAACACACATGCATGGAATACAACCATACTGTATATATTACATCAGATTTATTTACGAATCAACAATGCTGGTTAACACTTTATTGGTATTGCTGATAAATGTCTGTGAAGTCCACACAATATCTGCCATAGAGTGGGCTACCTCACCCATATACCTTTATTACCTGAAGTAGGAGCAACAGAGAGCATTATATGACCAATACTGGGCTGGAGACAGCCTTGGACCATACTATGAGTTAAACAATATAGTTTGCAGGCCATTAGTTTTGCATTCTACAGCTATTACAGTGTTACACTTGACTGCAGCAACGTTACCATAGACAATCAATGCATACAGCTCTACTGCAATGGTCATGACAACACAATCCTGCTGTACAATATTTTGCTTAGTGTTATTTGTATTGTTTATTATTTATTGCAATACAGTTGTTATTGTTCATTTATTGCACTACAGCTCTAATTGCCCATTTATTGCACTACAGTTTAATTTGCCCATTTATTGCACTACAGTTTTTATTGTATATACTTTATTGCAGTAAATACTTTACTCTTTCTTCCATATTGCACAACAGTTAGCATAATAAATCTATACATACCATACTCATGACCCAATCTGGCCAGGCACCTGGCATGGGACTTGACATTGTGAGCCCTCTGAGCTGCAGCTGTTGGGAGAGAAGCACACCATTATGCATACCAGTTTTGCAGACATTCAGCCTGCATATTGGTAAAACAGTGGAAAACATACTTACATATTTGTGGGGCATTCCTAGATCTGGCTTCTTGGACCCAGGCATCCAAGGTTCCCCTCTTTCTCATCTTCAGGTCATCATAATGGTGGTGACACTGCTCATCTCTGCGGGGGATACCAGTAACACTGGTGAGTTTCCTGGCCAACTGGTCCCAGGCCTCTGCCTTACACTCCAAGCCCTGGAAACTGCTCTTAAGCAGCCTGGGTTGATGATTTTTTACCAGGAGCCCAACAAAGACCCTGGACTCCTGAACACCCCATCTCTGTGCCCAAAAGCATGCCGTTTCACCAACACCACTTGCCATATCCACAAGCGATTAGACTCCAAGGAACGGTGCAGAATTCCTGCCTATTATGCTTAATATAGGCTGTTTTCCCATCCTTACACGTCATTGAGCTACATTCAAAAAAGCACCACGTTGCTTAGCAGCGTGCAAAGCAGCTAAGCAGAGCTGAGCAGTATGAAAGCTTGCAAAAAAGAGGTTTTAGCTAAGCTTAGCACCATGCAAACAGTTGTAGCCATAGCATGTTTAAGCAGTGCTTCACACCACGCAGTGCTGCCATATTTCACAGTTTTTTATTAAATTACAGACACGTTATAACTGTTATGGGGTCAAACACAGGACCTACTACACATTAGGCTGTAACTCTGTCCATTTAGCTACTTGGGTAGCATGATAACTATTATACATTCACATACACTACTAGGCTACCTATGAGCATTGTTGAGCACCATGCCATGTTGCGCAATCAGGCTTAAACAAATCTAGACAAATAATTAATTACATCTGGTTTCTATTTTTAGATGTCTGGCAGGTGTCGGCTATGTGTGTATGAGGTCTGCTTGGCTCTGCTATGCTTCATGCCACGTCGTGCAAATGGAAACAAAAACAAAACAAAAAAAAATAAAACAATTTAATCATGATAATTAATTACATCCAGATTCTATTTTTAGATGTGTAGTAAGTGTCAGCTGTCAATATGGGAGCACAGCTTGGCATTGTTGCACTGCACACCATGCCTCACAAACATACAGAGGAAAAAAATTAATAGAAATAAAATATATAAAATATTACACATTTAAAACAATTCAAAGCATTTCAACAGTTGCAGGGAGCATTACAGGGAGCCTCACCCTGTACATAACATCTGACCAAGCATTCACAACCAAGGGTAGCTGCCACACTTCTTCCTATATGGATTCAATAACCTTGGTCCTATGCTCTCCCTTGGCAGCATGCCATCATTAATATGCATAGTGCGCTGCCAATGGGGAACCAAGGACATGTATATTAAATCCTGGGCTATTCTTTACTCCTATAATTATAATATCCATATTTTATCCCCTTCCTTTATATTTTTGAAAAAAACCTTCTTTACATAGTTTCCCCCATAACTTCTTTACTATTTTACATTTCAAAATCACATGTTCTGTAGTCTTATCTTCTTTACAATGTAAACATATTTTCTTTTTATATGGCATATTTTTCTTTCCTTTTACTGGTAATTTATCTGTTATCAGTATCCACAAAAATCTTGACATTGTACATTCCTGTTGCACCATTTTCCTTAATTTTATAGCTTTACTTTTTTCATCTCTTATATTTCCCATGGTTTTACATGGTAATGCTTTATCATTACATTCTTATACCATACTTTTCTTTTTCTATATTATCAATATTTATCTTCCACAAAAATATTTTTTGTGGTAACATTTTATTTCTTCAGCAAGACACTCTTTTTTTCTTTTACTGCTTTTTACCATGCCCCAAAATTTAATCATACTATATGTATACAATTTTACTACTAATCTCTCATCTTTTTCATTTATCCACTTGAACGCTTTGTACAAATTTAATGAAGCAGCACATACCACTGGGTTAATTAACCCTAAACCTCCTTCCTCTTTATTTGCATACAAAAATCCTCTTTTTACTGGGTTTAATCTAGAATCTTGTATAAATGAAAAAATACCTGCAGTAATTCCATTTCAAATACTGATGGCAACATAAATATACTTATTAAGTGTACTATTTTTCCTATCAGTACTGAATCTATCAAATAATAAGCCTTTTTTTCTGAATAATAATGTATGTGTTCTCTCGAAAAGGCAGGCTTGTTTTATTTTTTTCTGTTGTTTTTTCCTACTGAATTCTATTTACATCTTTATTCCTAAATTTTATACCTAACACAACAATTTCATTCATTGTAAAATATATACACCCTATCTTTACTATATCACCTAAACCTTTACTTTTCTCTTTATTTAAAGCCATCCATCCTACTCACCTCTAGACACTCATTTGTGTAAATTATTGCTTGTTTTATCCAAAGTTTGTTTTTAGCAATTATTACATGTCATCTGCATATGTTAACAGAACTGGAATTCTTAACCTTTCAAATGATTTATACTCTGCCTACTTTACTTGTAATTTATTTCACATACTAACACATTCATAACTAATGCGAAGAGTATACAACTCATTGGAAATGCCTGTCTTACACCACTTTTTCATATGTATCTCTTGACTTAGCTAGCCATTTACAAGTATTTTTATATTATTATTACTATACATCGACTTACATAATTTCCTAACTTTCTCACTTATATTCTTTTATTACCCATAAGATTGCATGTCCTATTGTATGAAAGGCTTTATTAATGTCTCCTATCATGAGTTTCACTTCTTCTTTTCCATTCATATCATCCACAATTTCTGTGTTATTAGAAATTATTGACATCCCTTCCCCTTTATACTATATATGCTATCTTCCATAAAAATTTCCACTTTAGTTTCAAAACTCTTTTGTATTATTTTCATAAAGATCTTATAATCATTATTGCTCAGTACTATTGGTGTCCATTTTTTAATTGCCTTCTATTGTCCTTCTTCCATATGAATTTAAGTATTCTACTACATAATTCTTTATATATAAAACTTTGATTTAACCATTCATTTGAAACCTTTAAAAATATTTGTAATACTTTATCTAGCTCATTTAAAGAAAATTCTTTTTTCAACTTTTTATTCTCTATTTCATTTAACTTTCCGTGTTTTGTATTACCTTCTTTTTTTTTTAAACATTTCTTGTACATATTGTACTACACTCTTCATAAGCTTTTCCTGAGTTCTTCCTATTTCTCCTTTTACATTTTTTATTTCTGCCATTACGCTACCATCTTCCTTTACTAATCTGCTTAAGTAACATGATACCTCTCTTTTCCTTGTAAAATATCTTTGCTTATATAATACTTCTTGTATTTTTCTTGATTTCTTTCATATAATTCATTTTTTTGTCAAAGCACTTTATGTTCTAAATCTTTTAATGAATCCTTATATGTTCTTTTATATTTTTCTTTCTCTAATTTTTCACATCAAATTGCCACTGTAAAATAAACATTTTTTATATTTTTCCTTGAATATCAGCCACCATTCAGACCATTTTTATAAAATATTCTTACAGTTATATGATCTTTCCATAACTGTATTACTAGTCTCTTTCCATCTTCATTCCATGCTTTCTCATTTATCTTTTTTAATAATTTGTCTATTTTTTATATATTCAGTGTTTGCCTTTACCTCTAGCCATATTGCAAGATGATCCGAAATTATGTTTTGACTACCTCCACTTCTCCTATAACTAAACCTTCTGATATTATAAAATAATCTATTTCAGTTCTATACTTACCCCTTTTATAGGTCCATGAATTTCTGTCCCAAAGTTTTAACTTACCACATCTTATAATGTCTAACATTTTTCTTATATTATTTCCTTTCTTTTTACGCTTGCTTCTTAAATCACAGTTAAATTCTCCTTTTATTATATTCATATTTATTACTACATAGTCTAAAATCTAATGTTTTCCATTTCTTACAAGTATATAATGTTATAATTCTGCATACTTGTTCTTTCCATTTTAAATCTTGAATGGTTAATTAATCTTTCCATTTTTGCTAAAGTTACATCTAATATCCTTACTGTATTTCTACAGAATGCAGCTATTCCAAAACATCTTTCATTCCCCAAATTCCAGATTATCTTTAGTTCCAGTAGTTTCTCTGTTTGTAATCTTTCTTCATTTGTTAAAAATCTTGTGTTTTCTAATATAATTACATCTACAGCACATAAACCTGCATTCTTCTTACATTCTTAATTCTATTCACATTTACAGAAAGTTCTCTAAAATGTTCATTTTCCCATTTCCTTAGATTCATGTTTTTTAACTTCATAACTAATTATTAGGCTAGCTTTCTTAGTAGGCCTTTCTAAGCCAAGCCAAGCCAATTTACCTCCCAAAGGTGAGAATCAAACACTGTACCTTGTATCTGTAAGTTGAACACCTTAACCATTATATCCATGATAACCATTATATCAACCCACAAGCATTAGCTGCATGCATTATTTTTCATCCATTTCCACTTTTTTCTTTTGCACTCATTTCTTCAAATTTTTCTTTTTCTGTCTTTTACAGTTTTATCAATATAATTCCTTTTTATCTTTTACTCCCTCCCAGTTTATGTCTTCTTCATCAATTATTTCAGAACCTTCTTCTATGTCTTCTTTATTATTTTTTTCTAATCTAATTTTTATTCTGTTTCTGCTACTTCTAAAATTTCTTTTCTTTGTTCATTTTCTTATCTTTTTTTTTCCTTAGTCTTATTTTCATTTTTGCAATGCATCCATCAATGCCAAATTTTGTTACATTTATCACATTTCTATTCACATTTTTGGATCATGTTCCATTTCCCTACACATATAACATTTTCTTTTGTCACAGTTAATTATCAAATGTCCTTCTTTAAAAAAAAAACATGTTTTTGGTTGTCTCCAGTATTTTATGACACACCTTTTCCCTTCCACATTTATCATGCTTGGTGTATGTATATTTTTTCTCTATTCTGATTTTAACACAATATTACAATCGCAGCCTCCAGTTCATAAACTCCTTTTGTTATAAACTTTTGCAATGCCCAGTACTTCTTTACATTAAGTTTTCAAATGTCCTTTCAAAGTCTCTCTTTCTACCTCTGTTTGAAATTATACATTATTTTTTCTTGTTTCCCTGTTAAATGCTTTTATCATATAAAGATTCCAATGGTAGCAGTCTTTCTTTTTTCATATTCTCAATTTTCCATTGAAAAAACTGTCTGAAATATAATGTCACAAAACTTCTCATTGTTAATAAGAATAAATACTTTTGGAAATATAATGTCACAAAATGTCTCATTGTTAATAAGAATAAATGTTCTTGCCTCATGTGCTTTTACCCCCAAAGGATCTATTAAATTTTCCCATACTTTAACTTCATACCTCTCCATTTCTTTGTCTTCTTTACTTCGAATCCTTACCACTTGCTTCCCTTTTTCATTTTCTTCTGCCTTTATTCAGCTACTCCCCTTCTGCCTGCCTTCCTTTATTTTCTCTGCATGTGTTTTCTTTTCCATCTCACCACTATTCTTCAGGATTGTCTCTGCATCATCCTTTTGTATTTTCTCCATATTGCCCCCCATGAACAACTCGTTCATTTTCTGGCTCACTCTGCATCACCATTTCTTTAAGTAAATCATCCCACAACCCTCCTGATTGGAGAGTTTTAATTATACAGCCATCATTTCTTGACTCATCTCTATCAAACAGATTTTTTAAACATCTCCTCAGAATCCTGCACACATTCCCTGGTCTCAATATTTGCATTTTCGTCCATTTCTCACACATCTCCACCATCTCCTTCTCTCTCTCTCCATCTGCCTCTTTATTTCTCTGGGCTGCCTCTGTGCCTGGAATGCAAACAGGAAGTGCTCCTACAAAATGGGTCCCACTTGCATCAGTGATGAGTAGGGGAAGTTTCCCAACACCCTTGCCAAATTTCCCATAGTAGTAGTATAAATGCCACTTCTGGTCTCCTCTGAAAAGAGGCTATTATCCTAGTGGGGCTAACCTGGTCAACAAAAGGATTTAAAAAAATAGTAGTTCATTCATTTTGTTTCATTAGTTACTGGAAAAAATGTTCAAGATTACAAATTTAAAATGCATTGTAACATATGTTGCTTTATTAAACTATAAATATAATTTAAAACCATTTGGAAGGTAAATCAAAGAACACATGCATTTATGGATAGTCCTGAAAATATATGGGGGTGCCCATGGTTTGAAAACAGCCCAGGGCCCAAGGTACACTAAATCTGCCACTGGCCAGATGCATTTTCAATGAATGAGTTTCAAGAGAAGAGAAGCATATTGTTATCTCAAGCTAAGTCTGCTTTCAACATGAGATTGTTTTTTTTTTTTTTTGGGTATCTGGCCATCAGTTGTTTGTGCTGTGAAATTTGATATAACAGTTTTAAATTAAATCCAAATCTCTTTAATAATTGTAAAGTTAGAAAGAAAAAAATAATATGTACACTGACAAGTTTGAACACTGTTTATGTTAAATGGGGGGAGAGAGAGAGAAAAAGAAAGAGTGAGACAAGTGATAGGATACTGGGGGGAGGGGTCTGGTCCATTACCCTGCCTGGGGCCCCATTTGACAATGATCCATCTCTGCCTGTGTGAATGAAGGTGAGTTAGTGAAGTAACAATTAGTGAGGTAGTTCTGGAACCAAACTAAAGCATCTGAGCAAATCCCTGCAGTAATCTTCTAGAGCAAATGTTCTGGTAAGATGGATAAATATGGCTTCTGCAATCATTCTGTTGTCCATAACTAACAGGATTTCATCAGTAAGAGTCTAAAGTGCAATTATTGTGCTACCACCAGTCCAAAAAACATACTGTTTAGAGGAGACTGGAGGCCTTGACTAAATTATTGTAGATGCTGAGCATAGGTACACTTTTTGAGGATTTTCCCTAAAGTAAAAAGCATGGAGATTGGACAGAAATATCAGACTTTGGTGAATTTGGTTGTTTGGGTAATGATTTTTCTATTGTTCTTTTCCAAATATTAGGTATAACATTTTTGGTAACCAGAGATGTATTGAAGAGGCATTATAATGTATTTCCTGCAGTGATATATGAACCAAGGATAAAGGCAATCATTGCCAGCTGGGCTGTCTGTTCAAGGAGAAGATCATTGTCTTTACCATATTTTTTTAAGTAAAATAATGAGTTTAAGGAGGGAGTGAAAGATTAGCTGGAGGTGAGCTAGTATTAATAACACAGAGTAGACAGGTTGATAAATTCCCCGAGGAAGTCAGAGGAGGTAAACTGAGAGGCTACATTATGTGTGGAAGCTGTAGAATTGTGGTCATTTAGTTGGTTACCTCTTTCCAGAAATGTTTGGAGGAGTATATCAATGAGTCGATTATATTTCATTAGCAAGGTTCCCAAATGCTTGAAACATTTTTGTAGTTAGAGAATATGTGTTTACTAGAAGAATAAAAGTAAATGGAGAAAGATATAACGTAAAACACTCTTTGAATTCAGTGCCCATAGCACCTTGTATGATGGACCTCACATGACTGTGCCTCCTTTTTCTCTTACTACCACATGATTAATGTTATGGTTGCACATACGCAAGCTGTTGTATTTTTTTCTATTGTTACCCCCCCCCCCATAGGAGTCTACAAAGTCACTGAAGCCTCCAAAAGTCCTGGCAGTGTACCATAATTATATTTCCTGGAATTCATGGAGAATATCATGCATGCAGGTGCATTTAATGTGACACACCATGGAATAATAATGTTCAGGAATGTAATGTAATTACTGGTATTGTATAGCTTCTCAAAACATGATAATAGCACTCATTTGACTTAGACAGACCTATTTAATGCTAATGGACCAGGAGATCATGAACAATTACAGGCCAACAGACCCAAATCTGTGACATGTCATTGAGTACTTGATGCCCACTGGACAATTGCACTGAAAACCATAGTCTGTACAGCCCTCAGCTGCCTGACTGGAAGAACATTTCAGAGGCCTAACAGCCCTAATATAGTGGGTATCATCTATGCTTCTCTATCTTGGTACTGGATTCAGTCCCCTGTGCATGCTTTGCAACATGGGAGAGATTACTAAATTTCCTACATTCTCTCCAGTTATGAAAGTCACAATAAGATGCAAGAATTGTATAGCTTTACAAGTCAATCAATAGTGGAATGCATCCATGTGTGTATGAAGGCTCTTGTGAAGAGTGGGTGAAGAAATGTAAAGGCTGCCAGCCTAGCCAGAGAGAATTTTATAGATAATTATATCATTTGTAAATATTACTGTAAGACACCAGCTTGTTGTTTTAAATGGAAAAAACTGCTGTTAGATGTGGAACTGAAAAAAATGTAACAACAGTGCACTCTACTGACCAAAGTAAAGTATGTGGTGACCCTTTGATGTAGACAGTGGTGCTGAAGACTCTAGATGAAGGCATTCTTGCTATTGTTTTAACCAAGAGTTAAATTGCTAGATTTAAACATGCACATGTATTTTTATTGCTCTGCTTCCTGACCAGCTGCAAGATAACAAAATGAGATGTTAAGAATGTAAGTGCAGTTTCTGTTAGCCTGGGAACCCAGGGAAGTGTGAAGAATGATGTAATGTGAATCAGAACTGCAATTTCAATTTAAACAGAGAGAACCATTTAAGCATTTTTGTCTTGACCATCCAACTCATCAGCACTCTGCCTGTTTTCTTATGTAAGTTTATCTTAGACTTATGTTTTCTCTTAGACATAGCTAGAAACTAGAAATATTAGACTAAGTGTTTTTCTATGATGTCAGAACTGTACTATTGAATTATTTTAATTATTTCTCTTTGATTTCTGAACTCTTGACTAGCACTGTGTAGTAAGAAGTATTGTCTTGTGTTTTTATTATTTATTAAATATTTTAAAACCTTTCAACTGTGGCTGTTTTTTGTAGAGATAATTTAAGCTCTAGAGTACATTGCATATTTATAGTGATTACTGACCAAGTCACTCCAAATAAGCCTTGACTGTTTAGTCACACTTACCAATTGGATAATAATATTGCACAGTAATAATTGGACACCCTTTTAAGGGCCTTTGAGTAGCTGATAAATATTAGTGGGTGGTGGCAAATGGTACTACCGTATAGTCTGGGTAAAAGGGGCACAGCTGGAGAACCTGTACCAGCCCTTCCCAGGAGTGTCTGTGTGGTTGTATAAATGTATCTCAAAGTGTGGGTGTGCGTTTTAGCTACTTGGGCAGGGACATGAAGCACTGGTTAGACAGAGAGTGTGCTGGAGGTTTTAGCTTGCCCACTAGACTGAGATCTGAACCCTATAGCTGTGCCAGTGGGGAGTCTTATTGGGGACCTGGAGAGCAAGGGAGTGACCAGCCCTGGACTGACTGTGATCTCTGTGTGCTCTTAATGGAAATTGCACTTTACTGTGTGTATTTGTTATCCTTTCCTCCTATATGATATGCCCTTCAATTGTGTTAGTGGTGAGGATTGAGGCTCCTTACCTTAATCAGTTTGAAGGGCCTCCATTTAGTAAACTCATGTCATCATTATAAGTGTTTATGTCAGAGACCCTGGAAGTGTCCACAGTGTTCACATCTGACAGATGAGTGACCTGTGCCAGGCCTTTTTCCAGGGCTGGATACTAAATAGACATGTCTTTGGAATGTAGTGCTGTAGGAATACAGATGTAAATAAGGTGGCATATGTATATATATATATATATATATATATATATATATATATATATATATATATGCATCTAGGACTTTTGAACAAAAGTCCAAAAGCCCAAATCCATTACCACTGAACACACTTTAACGAAAGCACTTTCATCGAAAAAGCACTTTCATTAAAGTATGTTAAAAAAACACAAAATCTACTTAAATGCAGGGGGGCTGGCCCCCTGCACCCCCACACCCCCCTACTTTAATATTCTCACTCCAAGGTGGCACTACAGTGGGGGAAAAGGGAATTTTCCCTTACCACACCGTAGTATGACCGGAACAACAAGCATACTTATGCGAAAGTGCTGCTTCGGTGAATAACACTTTTGCGCAAGTATGCTCACAAAATTGGGATTTGGTGAAAGATGCAGTCAAGCATCTGTACAGATTCCATATATATATATATATATATATATATATATATATATATATATATATATATATCAGGGTGTTAGTGTGACACAAATGCATTGCATATGCAGGCAGTTACGTCCACTATGCAGTAATACCACTCAGTATGTAAATTTGCAGTGAGGATCAGTGTAAGGCAGGCAAGAATGTTTTTAGTGCATGTAACAACAATAATGTACACATTTATACTGTGTATAGGTTTATCTAAGGGGTGGCAGCCTGTAGGTGCTGTCACTGAAGTGCATAGCTGAAGGTAAGTAGAGATGAATCCATGTGGTTACCAAGTGCAATAATGGATACCCTACAGTGCAATGCAGAGAGCAGTGTTTTGAAGAGTATGCAATGACATGCTGATTTGCATGGAATTACATGACAAAGAGGATGACAGCCACATTAAACATTGTGTAAAGATACTTGATTAAGCTAGACTTTGCCAGGTGGTGAAGTGGATCAAGCAGTGAAATGGAAACATGATTTTTCCATCTTCATGCCAGAAACTGCTGGTGTTCCACAAGGATCTACACTTGGTCCCATACTTTTCAACATATTCATCAATACCCTCTACACTGCTACAAAAAGCTATTACTTTAGTTCAATGCATTGGTAACTATACCGTAATCTGCTCTGCCAAAACTTTCTCTAAACATCAAGACTTCACACAATAATCCTTATTGATTGAAACATAGCTAAATAATTCATAACTAATTCTAAACTCTAAAAAAGTATCACATATGGTTAAAAAGAAACATCATCTAAATCAAGGAAAATTATACAGAGTAAAAACCTACCTGACTGACATAACCAGAGGATGCATAGCTTCTACTTTCTTACTGCCATCTCTCCTCTATGCTGCTCCAATATTCACTAACTTTGAAGTCTCACAACTCACAATGTTATAATAAAATAGGCAAATTTGCAAAATCTATAATATAGAACACTCCATTGGACTGTTGCCTAGAACCCCGAGAATTAAACGGGTTAGAACAATCACATCACCTAGCTCTTTTGCAGCTAACTATAATACACAAACTTACCTATAAGCCAAAATAATTTGCCCAGCCCATAACAACTTAATACAGCACTACTGGCCTAATAGAATTTTATACTCTAGAGAAAAATCACTAACCACTTTAACCAAATTATGAAATACTGCAAGTAACTCTCTATATTTAAATAGTGTAGTTAAACTATGGAACCTCATCCTACTACCACTGAAACCCATTCAGAATATAAACTTGTTTAAAACACAACTAAAACTTCACCTATCAAATCAATGGATCTGCTCCTGTACAACTCCAGGATAAATGCTACTGTAATATTGCTTGCCATATTGTAAAAACATTTCTCTTCACTAAGAAGCCTATGCTCCTCACCAGACTTCAGCAATACTGAATAATTTCACTAGCATCTCCCAGCCATATGCCTTGTTTTGTGACACTGTTCACCATCCCCTATATACTTTTAATCTAAACTTTATGAATGCCATACATAACTGTCTCTGAATCTGTTTAATACCCATCTCTCAACTACAATATTAACATTTTATGCAGTACCAAGTTCCTTCCCTTACTTCTGTTTCTTTGAATTTCTAATCCCTAATCACATGCAGTAGTGTAACTAAGCAGGACAAACGGGGCAATTGCCCTGGGCATTGTTTTGTCCAAGGTGCAATTCGCTGACATAAAATAAATATATATATATATATATATATATATAGTTTGTCAAATATTTTTTCCCCTTATGGGAAAAAGCAATGTGTATGTCCTAAACAGACATCCGAGCCTGTGTGCCTCCCTCCCCTGCTTACATTATCCTGCTTGCTGCTGAGGTCAAGAAAGACAGTGTCTTGGGCTATGTCATTGCTGCCCACAGCACCCTGAGGGGGATGTAGTATTTTTCAAACTCTACTGTGGGTGCATTTAGTGCATGGGAAGAGATACTAGGAGAAAAAAAAGGCCAAGCCTCTCAGGTAAGTAAGATTACTTAATTACATGCTTCTTGTGCATACTTAGGCAAACTACTGAAAGGATCAGTTGGGGGAAAATTTCATTTTTGTGCTTGTGCAAACGTGGACAGACTGCTGAAGGGGTCACTGGAGGAAACTTTTTGTTTTGTGCTTGTGCATACTTGGACAGACTGTTGAAGGGGTTGTTGGGGGAATATTTCATTTTGGTGCTTGTACATACTTGGACAGATTGCTGAAGGGGCCGTTGGGGAAATGTTTAATTTTGATTCTTTTGCATACGTGGACAGACTGCTGAAGGGGTCCTTGGGGAAACCTTTCATTTTGCTGCTTGTGTATACATGGAAAAACTGCTGAAGGGGTCATTGGGGTAAATGTTTCATTTTGCTGCTTGTGCATACATGGACAAACTGCTGTAGGGATCTCTTGGGGGGGGAGTTTTAGTTTGGTATAATTTGGTGCTTCTGCATACATGGACAAACTACTGAAGGGGTTGTTGGGGGAAATGTTTCATTTTTGTGCATGTGCATACATGGCCAATTGCTGAAGGGATCTTTGGGGGAAACGTTTAATTTTGTTGTTATTTGGTGCTTGTGAATACATGGACAAACTACTGAAGGGATCTTTGGTCATTTGAGTGCTTGTACATACTTGGACAAATGGTTGAAGAGATTGTTGGGGGAAATGTTTCATTTTGATGTCATCTGAGTGCTTGTGTGTACATGGACAAACTACAGGACATTTAGAGAAAGCAAGCAATGCAGCACAGCCAAGCATATTGTTAACATATATTATTCTTGATTTTTAAAACAAGGATACAGGAAATTCTCTTCTGGAAGATTAAACGGTGATCAGAGTTTGTGAAATGTAAGTGTTTTTTTGCAAGGGGGCTGCCTCCCCAATGTTGGGGTGAACTGCTCACACTTTCCAAATTTGTATTTCTAGTCTCTTCTTGGTCATTGAAAAAAGTGTCATATGTCTCTGTCTTTCATGAAAACAGTTTCTGGGAGGGCATACCTCTCAACTTCTTAGCATAAGAAATCTGGGCAAAGTCTAAAATAATGGGGTCAAAGGCCCAAAAATAGAGCTAGGTTTGAAATATTGCACTTCTAAAGTATACACTTAGAAAGTTGCTAGAATAACAGGATTTGTATTACTGTGCATTTTCTGAAGTAAATGAAATCTGAAACATACAAATGTATGCCATTATTTAATGAGTTCAGTCCTCACTCATTTTTCCAGAAAACCACAAAGTTTATGAGCTGAAAATCTTGACATTCTACAAAAATCTGGGCAGTTGAGAAGTATGGTCAGGGGCCAGGACTAAATATTCAGCACATGTTTCTTAATACTCTGAACGTCCATTTATTGCCCAGATGAACTGAGAAAAATGAATAAAAAATGAGGCCTCACTGTATTCTGTATTCTTAATAGGCTTCTTGAGGTTTGTTTTGTGCAGTAACAAGAGTCATGTGCGTGTGTGCATGTGTGTGTGTGTAAGTTCGTAGGTTAGTACTAGGCTATCTGCTATTGTGGGTCATTTTAAGCCTAGATTAATTTCCCATTCCAAAGATAAGAATCAAACCCTGTACCCTGTGTATGAGATAAACCCAGTATAACTCATATTGTCAGAATTTAATCCAAGGAACTATTTTTATTTCTGTTTTTTTTCCTAATAATTTTTGATTTCTTGTGTTGGTTACTTGCTTAGACTTTGTATTTTTCTTTCTTTATTTGTTATGTTTGGAGTACATTTCATAACTGATATAAGCACTTGGAGGTAGTGCCTATATTGTCTATTAAAACATACTCCCTGCTGCTAAACAGTAAACACACTCATTGTAAGTGTTTAGTATCTTATTACGCCACTGGGGCAGACAATAAACCACACATTGCTATGTAGATGATCCACTGTTCACTGAACTAGCACTTCCTATTAAAACATTGTGTTACAAAGAGCTGTCAATATGATGTAAGCTTCAGGTACAAATGGTGTTGTAATGCACTCTAAACATTTTTGTGAAGTACACACACACATACACACACATACACACACACACACACACACATAAATGTATATAATGTTAAAGGGTCAGAATGTATATTTTAGCTGCTTCTGCCTTGGGTCATGGTTTTTCTGTCTTTGCCACAGGTGCAGTTAGTTCATGTTTTCTTGTGTTGCAGTTCATGCTTATCAAGCTCTTAATATTATAATTTGTTATGCTGATGTTGGCATTTGTACTGTACCTGCAAAGAGTTGTGGATCGTGCTGAATTCTGCTTTATTTTTAATATCTGTGTGGTTTCTTTAAATTGCTAAAGCTGTTTTGTTTTTGGTTATGTATCACATGACAGTTACATGATTAACTCTGAAAATGCATTAAACTTTCAATAGAACTTAGGTTCATATGTAAGTATTAAGCTAGTTCCCCTTGTGGACCATTTTAAACCTAGCCAGTCTCCTTTAGTGAGCAACAAACCCTGTACCTCTTGTCTGTGAGGTAAGCACCTTAACCATCATGCTAATCTCTAACAAATCTTCCTATTTGACATGCTTTTAAGCATCTAGGTTTCCTAGGTTTTTGAGAAAAGTTGTTGTCAAGGCATTTTTACCACCCCTGTTCCAAAAAAAAAACACACACACACAAACTTTTTCTTTGCTCTGTTTGGGGGGGGGTGCCAAAAGCGGGTCTTGTCCTGGGCTCTAAATGGCCTAGCTACTCCCCTGATCACATGATCTATGATTTCTTTGACAAACACACTAATATACATTTTCAAATGCTCAGTGTGTTCTACATCTACTAAGGTGTAAGTTTATTCTATAATGTAATAGTCTCCTTTATTTCATAGGAATGTAATCTTGTTAGCAAATGTTTGTGCAATTGCTAATGCATATGACTTAGTTTCTGTTCATCTATCTATTTATTTATTTATTTATTTCCAGTTTGATAACCGGGGATGTCCACTGGGCCCGAAGGCCCGTTTTCAGTGGAGGCCTGGGGAGAAAAGCTCCATGTAACAAACACTTTGCACTTTTAAAGCTGCATATTCCTTAATATTGCACACTTAAACAATTTAATAAAGTGAAATACTATATATATATATATATATATATATATATATATATATATATATATATACACATATACATTGGTAGAAGAATGCAGATTGAGTAGCTGAGAGAAGAGGGAAAAGATGAGTAGGAGGAGAAGGCATATAAGCAGAGGGGAAGTGAGGATTTAAAGGGTATCTGCAGCGAGATTAATATAGGGGAAAAAAAGAAATGTAGAGTATGGGGAGCAGAAGAAAGATTAGAGAGATGAGGGGTAGGAGGGGGAAAGTAGAAACTAGGAAAGTAATAGGACCTAGGTGGGAAGTATACAATTACATTTCCTGTTTTGGAGGAGGAGAGAATGTAGTAGAGATTTGAATTGTTCAGGAATTGTGGTGATTCTTAGCTAGGGAGGAAGCAGGTTCCATTTCTTTGTTATAGTATAAGAAAGGAGTAGGTGACCAGGTGGTCATTTAGGTTTGTGTACAGAAAGAAGATTTTTGTGGCCTGATCTTAGGGGCCTGAGAGGAGTATAGAAAGGTAGGATATTTGAAAGAGCTGGGCAAGCATTGGGCTTGAAAACTAGTTTGTGGGCAGTAGTAAGTTGGAGGTAGTCAAGATGATTAGGGAGTTCGAGCCATTGGAGACTATGGAGGGAGATGCAATGGTGAGTAGAATGAGAAGAGTTAGTGGCGAATTTGGCAATTTTGTTGTAGCAACTTTCTAGTTTAGAGGAGATGGAAGCTGTTAGGTTTGTTAGAAGAGGAGCACCATATAATAGAGAAGGTAGAAGGAAAGTGGAAGCGAGGGTTTGTCTTGTAGCTAATGTTAAGAAGTTAGCGTTTCTATAAAGCATACCAAGCTTCTGGTGTGTTTTTTTATATTTAGTTGAACATGAGTATTAAATTTCAGGTGTTCATCAATAGTAACACCAAGTAGCTTGACATGAGTAACAACTTCTATTGTGGAGTGGGTGAGGCTTGTAATCTTGAAAGAGGATTTATCAAGTAGAGGAGCCTTAGAGGGGGGAAAGAGGATGATGTGGGATTTATTGGCATTAAGGGAGAGATGGTTTAGAAGCATCCAATTCTCTGTAGCAGTGAAGGCCAACTGGGTCTTGGACTGGAGTTCAGGAAGGCTGGAGGCAGAGCAGACTAGAGTGGAGTCATCTGCATATTGGACTATTTGAGAGTGAGAAATTGCAGAGTGAAAATGATTGATGAACACGTTAAAGAGTATAGGTCCGAGAATAGAGCCCTGTGGAACTCCAGTGGGGGTAGGAAGGAAGGAAGAGGTCCCTATTTACCATTTCACAGCTTGGGATCTGTCTGAGAGATAACTTTTGAACCAAGAAAGGGAATCAATAGAGAGATTGAGGTTAGAAAGGTGGTTGAGAAGGAGTGTGTGTGATACAGTGTCAAATGCT
Organism: Protopterus annectens; assembly: GCF_019279795.1. Classification (NCBI taxonomy): domain Eukaryota; kingdom Metazoa; phylum Chordata; order Ceratodontiformes; family Protopteridae; genus Protopterus; species Protopterus annectens. The sequence continues at coordinate 502,125,361 of NC_056745.1, forward strand.
TTGGAAAGATCGAGAAGGACAGTGGAGACGATGTCTCCAGAGTCACGGGCATGGTTGACAATATCTAAGAAAGAGAGTAGAGCAGTAATGGTACTGTGGCCAGGACGGAAGCCGTGCTGAGTAGGGGTAAGGAGATGGTTATTTAGTAGGTGGGGCATGAGTTGCTGGTGGATGCATTTTTCCAGGATTTTAGAAATTGGGGAAAGAATGGCCATTGGGCGGAAATTAGAAGTGCTATTATTTTTGCCTCCTTTATAAAGGGGCAGGATGTAAGCTGCTCACCATAGTTTGGGAACATAAGATTCTTGGATGGATCTATTGATGAGAATACTGATTGGTATGGCCATCAGCTGCAAGTTTGAGAAAGAGAGATGGGATATTGTCGGGGGCATTAGAGCAAGGCTTGAGTTTGGTCAGATGTTTTTTAATATAGCTGGTGGATACAGGTTTTAAGTGGAAAGTGGGAGGGGGATTAGGAGAGCAGGAGTGGGGAGAGGAGGGGGGAGAAGGATTGGGTGGAGGGCAGGGTGTAGATTTCGAGAAGGTTTTGGTCAATTCGGCTATAGAATTGGTAAAGAAGGAGTTAAAAGGGATGCAATTTCTGTGTCGGTCTTGTTGCTGTCTGGACAGGGATTGGATTTGGAGCCTGGGTGTAAGAGGGAGTTAATGGAATTCCAGAATTTTTTGGGTTCTTTTGAGAGGGTAGACTGTAGTTTAGTGTAGTAGGATTTTTTATCTTTTGTGATAAGTTTTTTGGTTAGACTGCAGAGTTGCTTATATTGAGGGAGTGTATCTGGGTGTTTATTTTTGTTATAAATTTTCCAGGTTTTGTCCCTTTGATGCATAAGAGTTTTAGTGTCCTTAGTTAGCCAAGGGGCAGAGTTTTGTTTTATTCATTTTGTTCATGGTGGGGCTTGAGAGTTTAGGATTTTAAGGAAGGTAGTATTGAAGCTTACCACTGCATCATCTAGAAGAAGAGTTTTAAGGATATCCCAGTTAGTTAGTTTAAGGGTTTCAGAGAATATAGAGGGGTTAAAATTAGTGAGATTGCGAGTATGGGCATATTGGTGTTGGTGAGGGAGGTGTTGGGCAGCTCGGAGAATAAAGGCTGGAAGATGGTCACTTATTGAATGAGGTAAATACCAGAGTTGGAGATCTTATTAGGATGGCTGACTAGGATCCAGTCTAGGATGGACCCTGGTGGGTTATTTTTGTTGGGTTTAGTAATGCTGTTTATTAGTTGAGTAAAGTTATAAAGATTAATAGAGAGAGTGGGAGTATTGTTATTAATTTTATTCCAGTTCAATGTTGACATCACCTAGAATATAAGTCTCAAGTTTGATATTTTTTGAAGCCCATAAGAGAATATTTTCTAGGGTTGCGATGTTTTCACCAGGGGGAATATAAATGGCTATAATACAGATCATTTTAAAGCTGTTCATTTTGAGGATTCCAATGGTTAGTTCGGCATTATTCAACTGAGGAATGGTATTCTGATAAGGGGAGAGGTTCAGCAGGCAGTTGTATATTAATGCTATATTACTGAATGTCTGTTTCAAAATGTTTGCAATATGTTGAATCATTTCTCCCCTGGCCTCTGCTGTAAAGTTTTTTTATTTTTTGACTAAACTCAGTTGGACAAACCTGGTAAAGAAAAGCAAAATAAAAAATAAAAATAAAGGTATTGACCCAGTGCCAGTGTTAGAATGCCAAGCATGCTTTAGCCCATGCAGTCATATGTGACACTGTGAGCATGTTAGTCAAGTAGTAGGTGCATGAGTGCAGATCATTGTAAAGCTTTATGGTGAAGAATTCACAGCAACATATTCTCCAGCTGTAATCACAGGCCAACAACATGTACAGTTGTCCGCAAAACAGTCAGATTAACCGTGAACAGCACATCTAGATATGAAATAGAATACTGGGAAAATCCTAATCCTTGTGCACTGCACATGTATGTTGGTGAGAAGGTCACTGAAAAACCAAAGGGTCATTTGCATATATCCCATGTGCCTCTGATACAAGAGGTTTGGGAGGTCATTCAGTGGACGTTCTAGCTTTGCTGGAGTTTTCATTTTGTTTTTACTGATTGGTTTTTCAGTGACCTTCTCACTTATTGTTTGGGATTTTTTTGTAGTGACCCTAATGATAATGGACATCAGCTGGGTATAACAGCCCTGTGTTTCTTATGCTTAGTGAAACACTCTGCTTGTGCTGTGCTGATGAGGTCATAATAAGGCCGAAATATGCATATCCACAGCTAGTGGGGTTTGGCTTTATTGGCCTGAAATTGTCCATTAAAATGACAAAACAAGTCATGGGAATTCAGAATTACCAATTAGCTGAAACACCTGATGTTCATAAGGGTCATTTGCATATATCCCATGTGCCTCTGATACAAGAGGTTTGGGAGGTCACTCAGTGGATGTTCTAGCTTTGCTGGTTTTCATTTTGTTTTTAATGATTCCTGAGTGGGGAATGGTATCAAAGGCTTTGGCCAGATCAAGATAGGCTGTATGAACCACCTTGCCTTCATCCAGAGCTCTGGTGACTGACTCAAAGAAGTCAACCAGGTTGAGCAGGCATGATCTACCCTTCACAAAACCAAACTGTGTGGGATCCAGAGTTTGGAGATTCCCTATATCCTTGTTTATTAGGTCCATGATGATGTGTTCCATAGCTTTGCATATCAGACTTGTCTGGCTAATGGGGCAATAGTTCCCAGGGTCTGTAGTTGCTCCTCCTTTGTGGAGAGGGATGACTGTAGCAATGCACCATTCGGTAGGGACAAAGCCTGAGGTGAGGCTGTGATTGAACAGGGCACACAGGTGAGGTGCCAGTTCACTCTGTAGTTCATGTAGAACACAGCCAGGGATATTGTCAGGTCCCATAGAATCTGTATTCTTGGCCTTGACAGTGCTGTTTTAACCTGTGCAGCAGTAATACTGGGTGCCTGGCAATCTACTGGTATTGTGATTGGTCCTCTGGTGGGGGAGAGAGTGGTAAAGTTGGTACTGAATCCGTCGGGCAGCATATTGGCAATATCTGTTGGCTCGGTATAGGAGGTACAATTGTGCAGTAGCTCAGAGCATATCTGGGTATTGCCATGGAGATTCTTTACATACTTATAGAAGGCCTTGTGGTTGTCTTTAATATCTACTGCAATTCTGTTTTCATAGCTAGCTTTCGGGGATTCGTTGAGGGAGCTCAACTTTTGTTGAGGCTGATAAGAGAGTTTTTCCAGTCTTGGGACTTCACCTTATTCTGCATCAGTTCCCTCCATCTGTTGTAGAGTTTGTTTATGGCAGGTGACCACCAGATTGGCTTCCTTTTTTTGGAGGAGATCATCTTGTTTCTATTGGATATGGTGAGATCCATGCATTTGTGTACGTGCTCATACAGTGCATTGGTGTATGATTCGGCGGTCATGCAACTATTCTCCATTTGCATGGGTGCTGTGAAGTTAACCACCTCTGTTTTTAGGAGCCCAAAGTTAGCTTTGGAGAAGTTTTTCATGGTGGTTACCTTTGCGGGGCGGGTGGGAGGGATGTGGATTTACAAGGTGATTAGTTTGTGGTCAGATCTAACCAAGGAGCAGTTGACTATTGGTGTAGAGCAATGGTCGCCCATGTTAGTAATGACCAGGTCAAGGATGTTGCTACCTCAAGTGGGGGTGAGAACGAGCTGTTCCAGGGCATTGGAATTAATGAATTTCAGGAAATGTTGGGCAACTGTATTGGTACATGAGTAGTTTTCCCAATCATTGGAGGGGTAGTTGAAGTCGCCCAGTATGAGAGTGTTAGGTTGGAAGCTAATATTCTCCAAGATGCTTAGGAACATGGAGTGTGAGTCTTAAGACATGGTTGGGAATATAGTAGGCTATGATGTGAATCACTGTCTTACCCAATGTTAGCTGCACCTGAAGTATCTCTGATGTGTTATGTTGGGCTACGAGTCTGGAGGTGTGCGCATCCTTTATGAATACGGAACCACCACCGCCTTTGGAGCTTTGGTCCAAGTTCTGGGGCCAAAAGGTGTGGAATGAGTTATAGCCTGGTAGTGCAGGGGTGCTTTTTGCAATTTTATCAGCTTATCTGAATATCTATAAAAAGTCCAAAAGCAGATAAATACACCAGCAGAAGCAGGAATCAGCGTAAATAAAATAAATGTAAATAACACAGTCACCATATACGCTGTTCCAAACGGCAATAAAACGTCTTCACTGTGGTAGTGGCAAGGTGTACAACCACCAAATATTCCAGGAACAAGTTGTTAAAATAGAAAATTTCTTTTATTTTGGTACAAAAGTAAGCGCTTTCGCCAACAGGCTTCTTCAGACTTAGATAAAAATTACAAAAAATGAAGCTCTTTAAAAGGACTATCATTGATACTGATTGGTTGCAGAATCAGCAAAATTGCGCTTAGAAATTTAAAGTTAAACACACAAGATTTATCATACATAACCATTTAAATACTCCATTCACTAAAAATGCACATCTACATCTCAATTGAGTGATACAGGGTATCACAAACAAATCATAGTGCTATAGCATAGTGAAATAACCCTGTAAACAAATATGTGCAACTTCATAAATTACTATAAAATATAAAAGTAAAAAACTTGCGGACCGACCTCACATAATAGATCGAAACACAATCCACATAAAATCTCAAAACTGTACTCAAAAACTCAGCATTTATATTCTAGCAAAGAAAATATATAAGGATACTTCTTACTCTCTAATATGCAGACTGTACCATCTAACTGCATAAATGAAAGGCGTTCGTGCTGAATACAACTATACCTAACCAAGAACAAGCCTTCAACTCTACATTCGTGTGTAATGTTAAAGAACATTTAGGTTACATCTGACAAATTAATTTACATGCCTATAATGAAAATATAGTTACTTATGTCTACATAATCTCCTCTTTTTGAGAAATGGTTTAATTTGGACCTTGTCATTGAGACCAGGTGGTTCGTCAGCTCGCCATCTGATTATCCACCTTGTCTCTTGTTCTAAGGTTCGATTGACAAGGTCACCTCCTCTAAACCTCTGTGTAATTTTCTGGATAACATAAAAGCTAAACATGTGTTCTATTCCTGCTGATTTATTATGTTTAGCTAAAGCGTTCATATCTGAGCCTATCCTAATCTGATAACAATGTTCCCTTATACGTTCCTTTAAAGTGCGATTCGTCTTCCCAATATAATAAGCAGGGCAAGAATTACAGACTGCTAAGTAGACAATGTTATTACTCTCACAATTTGTATTAGTATGAAAGTAGTAACTACGACCTGTGGTCGGATGTTTAAATACAATGTCAGTGTTAATAAATTTACACTGATTACACTTTCCACATGGCTTTGTGTTAGCATTTAAATCTACTGCCTGTCTGTTATATGAAACATGTCTAGGTCTACACAAAAGACTCTTCAAATTAGGATGGTTCTTATAAGTAACGCTTGGCTTAGGTCCTATAATATTACATATCTCTCTATCTGAACGCAAGATGTCCCAATGCTTCTCCATAAGGCCTTTCACTCTTAGATTAACCTGACTAAAAGTTAAAGTCGCTCTCACTTCATTTGAAGGAATGGTCTCTACATTCTGTATGTCTGTCTGATCCATAAAATATGGTCTCGCTCTATTCGATCTTAATGATTCTACAACTGTAATTGTTTCATTTATGTCTTTTTCACAGTAACCCCTCTCTATAAATCGCTCTTTAAGGTCCTGTAATCCTGATTGAAAACATTGTTCATCAGGGTTAAGCCTAGACACTCTCATGAATTGTCCTTTTAAAACATTTCTAAAGACATAAAGTGGGTGCATACTTTGTCTGTGCACTAAACTATTCCTATGGCATCCTTTTCTATATACAGACGTGTTTAATATACCATTTTCTAACCTAGTAATCTCTACGTCCAAATAGGAGATATTAGTCCTGGAGAAATTCATGGTGAATTTCAAGAACTGTGTACTTGTATCTAAGTATGTTACAAACTTTCTAAGGGAGGGCTCATCTCCTAGCCACAAAAAGAAAAGGTCATCTACAAAACGACAATACATTGCTATATGTTCCTTGAAATAAGCACTTGAATAAACATATTCATCTTCCCATTTGGCCATAACCAGGTTGGCGTAGCTATTGGCACACGGCGCCCATAGCTACGCCATCCCTCTGAAGATACAAATCTTCTCCAAACGCAAAAACATTATTAGTCAAGATAGTTTCCAATAATAGGGCTATTAAATCTACTTTTTTGACTGAAAACTGTGAATGACTTCTTAAGTATTCAGTGATGAATTTAATCCCAATGTCATTTGGAATCATAGTAAACAAACTAGTCACATCTAAAGTCACTAGAAAAAATTGTTGGTCATCACTAAGATGCCGTGTATTATTGTATAAATCTATCAGAAACTGCTTGCTATCTTTCAAGATTCGTTGGTTCATATCTACTATGGGTCTCAATAAACTCTCAATGTAGATGGAAAGGGGCTCTGTAACCCACCCTTGCCCTGCAACAATGGGTCTCATGGGTGGGTTCATGCTGTTCTTATGAATCTTAGGGAGACCCTGAATTATTGGAATGATAGGGTCTTTAACTTTAAAGAAGTCATACAATTCTGTAGTAATATCACATGACATAATAAGGTCATCTAAAGTATAGTAAACACTGAATACCTTGTCCTTTAAATTTTCATAATCTATTTTCATATAGAATTCATCATCGTTTAACATAGAAGTCATTTTTGCGTTATAATCTGTGGTATCCATTAAGACAATGGGACCTCCTTTGTCGGCTGGTCTAATAACAATAGAAAGATCTCTTTTTAAGTTATTCAGAGCCTTCCGCTCAAGGTAATTCAAGTTCTGACCATGTCTAAATCTCCTATTATTGTCAAAACATTCATATATGTCATTTTCTAAAACCTTGCCGAATACTTCAATGGTAAGGCTCAGTTGTGGTATGAACGTACTATTTGCACGAAATCTCATTCGGCCTATATCACCTTGTTGTTGGCCATAGTCCAATCTCAATTGTAAATTCCTAGTAAATAATTTAGTATCAATGATTGTATCTACCAGGTCACCATTAGTGGTTGGAACAAAATTAAGGCCTCTATTCAAGACAAGTATTTCATGTTCTGTCAACTCTCTGTTAGATAAATTGAAAACTAATGAACTGTCTTTTCCCACATCTTTTTTATCGTGGGTCCCTGCTGCTCTTCTATTGAACCTTTCCTTTTTTGTCTCCCCCTGCTGGTGGACCGTTTTGTACCCAAAAAATGGTCCTGTGCTATGGGGAGTGGGGCTGGTACATTCTCCATACTCATTGGCCTATTATTAACTTTTGGTCTAACTACCATGCCTCCAAGTGAAGTCTTATTCATGTTCACTATATTGATATTATCATTTGTTTCTCCTAATAAAGCAGATGGAGCTCCTTCATTTTCACTGCCAGTATGTTTACCATCTGCATCTGTCTTATTACTAATAGGACTAGTTTGCTGTGTAGTAGCATTCGTGCTAACTATGTGTCCATCACCATGTTCATTACTATCCGTTATATCAGTAGTCTGTATGTTGTTAACATTCTCTTTTTCATTCCTATTACTGAGTACAGTTGCATTCTTATTCCTTGGAAATGTGTTTGTCTTATCATGTACTGATTCCATTTCAGTCACTTGCCCTAACCTTCTTGAACTATTGGAATTATTATAACCTTCAGACGATCTTAACTGTGTGTTGCTGTCTCTTGGCCAAGTAAAAACAAAATTATTTTTAAAATCTCGTGTATCACGAGTTATTTTACTTTTCTTTTGGTCCATTAACCTCTTTTCTAATAACATGACATCCTCTATCACTCTTTCTAAACGTGAAACACATGAATTATCAACATATTTAACCATAAAATCATTAAACAAGTTGTTCACAGAAAGTCTTAGTCTCTCTTCTTCTGGCAAATGATACTCAATCATAAGCTTCATATAATTGAAGCTGAGCTCAAGATTGAGTTGTTGCCAGCGGTATAAAAGATCCGGGAACTGATTTCCTGACGCGGGCATTTTCAGAATGCGAAGACCTCGTGGTATAATTCTTTTACTAAGACAAGCTTCGAAATACTGTCTTTGGACTTGCAGTCTTTTAAGTTTAGTAAAGACTGTCTCTATCTGTTGTAAGTCATTAGTAACGTTAAGGTTACTTACATCGTTCTCATTGCCCAAAGTTCCTTCAATATTAGGTACAAAATCCAAAAGTAAATTATCTTCTCCGGTAATACACGCTTTAAAACGTTCAGTGAACCTGCTAGATCTCTCCGTAATAGGAAGTACGTATGGTAATTCAATGCTGACGTTGTTAACGTTGTTGACGTTCGCCATGCCTCTCCGGTGATTCACTGACGATAAGCAACAATTATAAAAAGTCCAAAAGCAGATAAATACACCAGCAGAAGCAGGAATCAGCGTAAATAAAATAAATGTAAATAACACAGTCACCATATACGCTGTTCCAAACGGCAATAAAACGTCTTCACTGTGGTAGTGGCAAGGTGTACAACCACCAAATATTCCAGGAACAAGTTGTTAAAATAGAAAATTTATTTTATTTTGGTACAAAAGTAAGCGCTTTCGCCAACAGGCTTCTTCAGACTTAGATAAAAATTACAAAAAATGAAGCTCTTTAAAAGGACTATCATTGATACTGATTGGTTGCAGAATCAGCAAAATTGCGCTTAGAAATTTAAAGTTAAACACACAAGATTTATCATACATAACCATTTAAATACTCCATTCACTAAAATGCACATCTACATCTCAATTGAGTGATACAGGGTATCACAAACAAATCATAGTGCTATAGCATAGTGAAATAACCCTGTAAACAAATATGTGCAACTTCATAAATTACTATAAAATATAAAAGTAAAAACTTTGGACCGACCTCACATAATAGATCGAAACACAATCCACATAAAATCTCAAAACTGTACTCAAAAACTCAGCATTTATATTCTAGCAAAGAAAATATATAAGGATACTTCTTACTCTCTAATATGCAGACTGTACCATCTAACTGCATAAATGAAAGGCGTTCGTGCTGAATACAACTATACCTAACCAAGAACAAGCCTTCAACTCTACATTCGTGTGTAATGTTAAAGAACGTTTAGGTTACATCTGACAAATTAATTTACATGCCTATAATGAAAATATAGTTACTTATGTCTACATAATCTCCTCTTTTTGAGAAATGGTTTAATTTGGACCTTGTCATTGAGACCAGGTGGTTCGTCAGCTCGCCATCTGATTATCCACCTTGTCTCTTGTTCTAAGGTTCGATTGACAAGGTCACCTCCTCTAAAACTCTGTGTAATTTTCTGGATAACATAAAAGCTAAACATGTGTTCTATTCCTGCTGATTTATTATGTTTAGCTAAAGCGTTCATATCTGAGCCTATCCTAATCTGATAACAATGTTCCCTTATACGTTCCTTTAAAGTGCGATTCGTCTTCCCAATATAATAAGCAGGGCAAGAATTACAGACTGCTAAGTAGACCATGTTATTACTCTCACAATTTGTATTAGTATGAAAGTAGTAACTACGACCTGTGGTCGGATGTTTAAATACAATGTAAGTGTTAATACATCCGACCATAATAAACATAATAAATCAGCAGGAATAGAACACATGTTTAGCTTTTATGTTATCCAGAAAATTACACAGAGTTTTAGAGGAGGTGACCTTGTCAAACGAACATTAGAACAAGAGACAAGGTGGATAATCAGATGGCGAGCTGACGAACCACCTGGTCTCAATGACAAGGTCCAAATTAAACCATTTCTCAAAAAGAGGAGATTATGTAGACATAAGTAACTATATTTTCGTTATAGGCATGTAAATTAATTTGTCAGATGTAACCTAAATGTTCTTTAACATTACACACGAATGTAGAGTTGAAGGCTTGTTCTTGGTTAGGTATAGTTGTATTCAGCACGAACGCCTTTCATTTATGCAGTTAGATGGTACAGTCTGCATATTAGAGAGTAAGAAGTATCCTTATATATTTTCTTTGCTAGAATATAAATGCTGAGTTTTTGAGTACAGTTTTGAGATTTTATGTGGATTGTGTTTCGATCTATTATGTGAGGTCGGTCCGCAAGTTTTTTACTTTTATATTTTATAGTAATTTATGAAGTTGCACATATTTGTTTACAGGGTTATTTCACTATGCTATAGCACTATGATTTGTTTGTGATACCCTGTATCACTCAATTGAGATGTAGATGTGCATTTTTAGTGAATGGAGTATTTAAATGGTTATGTATGATAAATCTTGTGTGTTTAACTTTAAATTTTTAAGCGCAATTTTGCTAATTTTGTAACCAATCAGGACCAATGACAGTTCTTTTAAAGAGCTTTCTTTTTGTAATTTTTATCTAAGTCTGAAGAAGCCTGTTGGCGAAAGCGCTTACTTTTGTACCAAAATAAAATAAATTTTCTATTTTAACAACTTGTTCCTGGAATATATGGTGGTTGAACATTTTGTTACTTCAACAGTGAAGACGTTTTATTGCCGTTTGGAACAGCGTACATGGTGACTGTGTTATTTACATTTATTTTATTTACGCTGGTTCCTGCTTCTGCTGGTGTATTTATCTGCATTTGGACTTTTATAATTGTTGCTTATCGTCAGTGAATCACCGGAGAGGCATGGCGAACGCCAACAACGTTAACAACGCCAGCATTGAATTACCATACGCATTCCTATTACGGAGAGATCTAGCAGGTTCACTGAACGTTTTAAAGCGTGTATTACCGGAGAAGATAATTTACTTTTGGATTTTGTACCTAATATTGAAGGAACTTTGGGCAATGAGAACGATGTAAGTAACCTTAACGCTACTAATGACTTACAACAGATAGAGACAGTCTTTACTAAACTTAAAAGACTGCAAGTCCAAAGACAGTATTTCGAAGCTTGTCTTAGTAAAAGAATTATACCACGAGGTCTTCGTGATTCTGAAAATGCCCGCCAGGAAATCAGTTCCCGGATCTTTTATACCGCTGGCAACAACTCAATCTTGAGCTCAGCTTCAATTATATGAAGCTTATGATTGAGTATCATTTGCCAGAAGAAGAGAGACTAAGACTTTCTGTGAACAACTTGTTTAATGATTTTATGGTTAAATATGTTGATAATTCATGTGTTTCACGTTTAGAAAGAGTGATAGAGGATGTCATGTTATTAGAAAAGAGGTTAATGGACCAAAAGAAAAGTAAAATAACTCGTGATACACGAGATTTTAAAAATAATTTTGTTTTTACTTGGCCAAGAGACAGCAACACACAGTTAAGATCGCCTGAAGGTTATAATAATTCCAATAGTTCAAGAAGGTTAGGCAAGTGACTGAAATGGAATCAGTACATGATAAGACAAACACATTTCCAAGGAATAAGAATGCAACTGTACTCAGTAATAGGAATGAAAAAGAGAATGTTAACAACATACAGACTACTGATATAACGGATAGTAATGAACATGGTGATGGACACATAGTTAGCACGAATGCTACTACACAGCAAACTAGTCCTATTAGTAATAAGACAGATGCAGATGGTAAACATACTGGCAGTGAAAATGAAGGAGCTCCATCTGCTTTATTAGGAGAAACAAATGATAATATCAATATAGTGAACATGAATAAGACTTCACTTGGAGGCATGGTAGTTAGACCAAAAGTTAATAATAGGCCAATGAGTATGGAGAATGTACCAGCCCCACTCCCCATAGCACAGGACCATTTTTTGGGTACAAAACGGTCCACCAGCAGGGGGAGACAAAAAAGGAAAGGTTCAATAGAAGAGCAGCAGGGACCCACGATAAAAAAGATGTGGGAAAAGACAGTTCATTAGTTTTCAATTTATCTAACAGAGAGTTGACAGAACATGAAATACTTGTCTTGAATAGAGGCCTTAATTTTGTTCCAACCACTAATGGTGACCTGGTAGATACAATCATTGATACTAAATTATTTACTAGGAATTTACAATTGAGATTGGACTATGGCCAACAACAAGGTGATATAGGCCGAATGAGATTTCGTGCAAATAGTACATTCATACCACAACTGAGCCTTACCATTGAAGTATTCGGCAAGGTTTTAGAAAATGACATATATGAATGTTTTGACAATAATAGGAGATTTAGACATGGTCAGAACTTGAATTACCTTGAGCGGAAGGCTCTGAATAACTTAAAAAGAGATCTTTCTATTGTTATTAGACCAGCCGACAAAGGAGGTCCCATTGTCTTAATGGATACCACAGATTATAACGCAAAAATGACTTCTATGTTAAACGATGATGAATTCTATATGAAAATAGATTATGAAAATTTAAAGGACAAGGTATTCAGTGTTTACTATACTTTAGATGACCTTATTATGTCATGTGATATTACTACAGAATTGTATGACTTCTTTAAAGTTAAAGACCCTATCATTCCAATAATTCAGGGCCTCCCTAAGATTCATAAGAACAGCATGAACCCACCCATGAGACCCATTGTTGCAGGGCAAGGGTGGGTTACAGAGCCCCTTTCCATCTACATTGAGAGTTTATTGAGACCCATAGTAGATATGAACCAACGAATCTTGAAAGACAGCAAGCAGTTTCTGATAGATTTATACAATAATACACGGCATCTTAGTGATGACCAACAATTTTTTCTAGTGACTTTAGATGTGACTAGTTTGTTTACTATGATTCCAAATGACATTGGGATTAAATTCATCACTGAATACTTAAGAAGTCATTCACAGTTTTCAGTCAAAAAAGTAGATTTAATAGCCCTATTATTGGAAACTATCTTGACTAATAATGTTTTTGCGTTTGGAGAAGATTTGTATCTTCAGAGGGATGGCGTAGCTATGGGCACTTCGTGTGCCAATAGCTACGCCAACCTGGTTATGGCCAAATGGGAAGATGAATATGTTTATTCAAGTGCTTATTTCAAGGAACATATAGCAATGTATTGTCGTTTTGTAGATGACCTTTTCTTTTTGTGGCTAGGAGATGAGCCCTCCCTTAGAAAGTTTGTAACATACTTAGATACAAGTACACAGTTCTTGAAATTCACCATGAATTTCTCCAGGACTAATATCTCCTATTTGGACGTAGAGATTACTAGGTTAGAAAATGGTATATTAAACACGTCTGTATATAGAAAAGGATGCCATAGGAATAGTTTAGTGCACAGACAAAGTATGCACCCACTTTATGTCTTTAGAAATGTTTTAAAAGGACAATTCATGAGAGTGTCTAGGCTTAACCCTGATGAACAATGTTTTCAATCAGGATTACAGGACCTTAAAGAGCGATTTATAGAGAGGGGTTACTGTGAAAAAGACATAAATGAAACAATTACAGTTGTAGAATCATTAAGATCGAATAGAGCGAGACCATATTTTATGGATCAGACAGACATACAGAATGTAGAGACCATTCCTTCAAATGAAGTGAGAGCGACTTTAACTTTTAGTCAGGTTAATCTAAGAGTGAAAGGCCTTATGGAGAAGCATTGGGACATCTTATGCTCAGATAGAGAGATATGTAATATTATAGGACCTAAGCCAAGCTACTTATAAGAACCATCCTAATTTGAAGAGTCTTTGTGTAGACCTAGACATGTTTCATATAACAGACAGGCAGTAGATTTAAATGCTAACACAAAGCCATGTGGAAAGTGTAATCAGTGTAAATTTATTAACACTGACATTGTATTTAAACATCCGACCACAGGTCGTAGTTACTACTTTCATACTAATACAAATTGTGAGAGTAATAACATTGTCTACTTAGCAGTCTGTAATTCTTGCCCTGCTTATTATATTGGGAAGACGAATCGCACTTTAAAGGAACGTATAAGGGAACATTGTTATCAGATTAGGATAGGCTCAGATATGAACGCTTTAGCTAAACATAATAAATCAGCAGGAATAGAACACATGTTTAGCTTTTATGTTATCCAGAAAATTACACAGAGGTTTAGAGGAGGTGACCTTGTCAATCGAACCTTAGAACAAGAGCCAAGGTGGATAATCAGATGGCGAGCTGACGAACCACCTGGTCTCAATGACAAGGTCCAAATTAAACCATTTCTCAAAAAGAGGAGATTATGTAGACATAAGTAACTATATTTTCGTTATAGGCATGTAAATTAATTTGTCAGATGTAACCTAAATGTTCTTTAACATTACACACGAATGTAGAGTTGAAGGCTTGTTCTTGGTTAGGTATAGTTGTATTCAGCACGAACGCCTTTCATTTATGCAGTTAGATGGTACAGTCTGCATATTAGAGAGTAAGAAGTATCCTTATATATTTTCTTTGCTAGAATATAAATGCTGAGTTTTTGAGTACAGTTTTGAGATTTTATGTGGATTGTGTTTCGATCTATTATGTGAGGTCGGTCCGCAAGTTTTTTACTTTTATATTTTATAGTAATTTATGAAGTTGCACATATTTGTTTACAGGGTTATTTCACTATGCTATAGCACTATGATTTGTTTGTGATACCCTGTATCACTCAATTGAGATGTAGATGTGCATTTTTAGTGAATGGAGTATTTAAATGGTTATGTATGATAAATCTTGTGTGTTTAACTTTAAATTTCTAAGCGCAATTTTGCTGATTCTGCAACCAATCAGTATCAATGATAGTCCTTTTAAAGAGCTTCATTTTTTGTAATTTTTATCTAAGTCTGAAGAAGCCTGTTGGCGAAAGCGCTTACTTTTGTACCAAAATAAAAGAAATTTTCTATTTTAACAACTTGTTCCTGGAATATTTGGTGGTTGTACACCTTGCCACTACCACAGTGAAGACGTTTTATTGCCGTTTGGAACAGCGTATATGGTGACTGTGTTATCTGAATATCTGTTTAAAGCTTCTTCAATTTTCCATTTTTTATTTGAGTTGATATACCCCTTAAGTGTTTCATTTATTTTAAAAAGCTCTGAGCACATCTGACTTATTTATTTCTTTAGGTTACTGGAAGCCATGTCTTGCACCAAAACTGGAGCTTGTACTGTGTTTTGATGAACAGCTACAGGATTCTTCCCAGTCAGTGTTTTCTCTTCAACTTTTCAGTTGATTTTCTTTTGTACTCTCTTTTTGCTTCTTTGCTGCATATAGGCAGTGTACTTACTAGCCAGTAACTGAATTTTCTAAAAGTGACAGAGTTCCTAGCCCTTGAATTTTAATTTCTTTTTTTATACTTGTACAGCTGAAGTTAAGCTGTTGATCAGTGTGCAGCCATCTTGGAAAGCCTGCATAGTATTTATGTTAAAACAATATTATTCTCATTATAAGCTGAAATAAAATCACATATGTGGTGAACTGTAGCATCCCTCAACCTCACGAGGATAGTATCCAGCATTATGCCTATTTATCAAATTTCCATGGCATCAGACCTATACAGTTCAGCATGTCTTAAAGCTTTGCTAAGACAAGTAGAGCTACCCACCATACCAGTTCCATTTTACAGGGTACACTAATTTTGGTAATTCAAAAAAAATCTTTTTAAACTAATGTGCTAGTTATTATGACTGCTGCAGGCTTAAAATATTTTAAGTTAGCTGGTGTTGTGATCACTACATGCATTTAATAACATCTCTGAACATGTCTCAGCATGCAGATTCTTTCTTTCTAAGAATAAGAAGTCTTTGGCTGGCTCCATGACACAGAAAAGAGTCCAGACTGTAACCTAATTGACCCAAGTTTGATTACCAGTCCCAGGCCCTGAGCATTTTGCAATTTGTCATATCTAGGGAGAGGGGGAAGGATCCTTTGCTCAGACTACAGCCTGTGTTAGACACCATGGATTACAATACTTTAATCTTAAACAAAAAGAAAGAATGCATTTGCAGATCATCCAGAGTTCTGCATTGACTTTACTGCACACTGGTCATAGAGCAGAATTCTGGGTATATCATATATCAGGATGGCTTAGAAAGGCCTCTATTTGGAGAGGCAAACTGATCAAGTGCTGGATGTAGTGATTACTGAGAATTGGGGAAGGGAAGGGCTCCAGATGGCTGATGGCCGGACCATAGTACAGGGAAACCAAAAATATTAAAAAAATAAGAAAGATTCAGTAAACCTGCCTAAACTATACATTCTTAATGTCTTAACAATATAATTACCCACCCTTTTCCCTTTCTAACTTAGTTATAACCAGTCTATAATATAAAACTCTCCTTTCTCTCTAATTTTTTCAGAAAATATACACTATAGTTTTTGTATACATTTTTTTATACATCATTTTCTCAGACAATGACTATAATCAGTCAATTTTAAATACAGTTGCTATCAAAAGCTGGTGAAAGTATCATCTCATTGCTCACTGGGCTCTGTATAAATGAAAAGAGATATGGAGGCATTTCCACATGGCTAAACTAACAGTATGACATATATCAGGCACTACCATGTATTAAGAGTTTAACCTGGAATATGCCAGTTTCTCATTGTTTTTAGTTTTCCTTTCTAGGGCCTAAAATCCCTTACCTATTACATATCCTTGTTTGCTTTTGAAGGGATTAAAAGCTAAACTTGCTTGCCTCAGGGAGTCTGGTGCAGATTGTATTTTGGCTAAATGTCAGTCCCAATCTCAGAGTTTATTACAACATCATCTATGTAAGTGTTAGCAGATCAGAAATGGGGCTTTCCATTTTAACTTGAGAGAAAATTATCCTCAGGATATGTATTTTCTATACTTTCTAACTTCCTTCCCCTGAAATACACCTTTTCATTCAGTGATACCTTCAGTTTAGTCCTGCTAGTCACTTCTATTTCCTGCTCTGCAACACTTTCAGATTGCAGTGACAATTCAATTCCTTGCTTTGTAACACAGTCAGGCTGCAATATTTTATTCTGTATCTCCCTTCCTACTACTGGTTCTGCACCTGCAGGCTGCTCTTGTCGAGGTGTGTGCTGACATATCTCTTTAAATGAAAGGAGTTCTTTGTCTCTCTCTCTCTCTCAATATATATATATATATATATATATATATATACCCTTATGTAAATGCTTGTTCCTTTACAGCTTTCTAACACCATTCGTTGATTTTTGTTAGACTCGTGTACTCTAATGTGTATGTCTTGTGGTTCCTCTTCCCTTTTTCCAGGCTAGACACAAATGCATCTGCTCCTTTACTGACTTGCTGATTCTATTTTATTAGAAGGAAATGTCCAGCTATAAAAGTTGTGTGATTGTATCACAGAGTTAACACCAGTTCTGGCTAACAATGACTTATTTGCCTATTTCATAGTCTTAGTGTTCAGTCCTTCCCAAGTTTGTGAAGGCCTTTAATGGTTTCCCATAAAGTTGAGCTGAGAAGATTATTGCCCAGTCACTATGGTTCTATAATTCCTGGTGGGTGTATTGCCCAAAGGCTGCCAGGTACACATTAAGGTATTCCTCCCTGGTTAGCTGTTTCATTGGTGGTATTATCTTTAGCATTGCCAAGCATTGCTCTAGATTTGGTGACTATCACCATCCCTTCAGCTTCAGCAACAATGTTCTGTAACACTTGTTCTGTGGCAGCCATCTTGGCAAGAAGACTAATACGGGTATACTCCACACAAAAGCTCCTAACACTCTCAACAGGACTATTTCAAAAGCTGTGCTCACAGCAATACCAAAGTAACACAGTCCTTCAAGGTGGTGAAAATATGCTCAAAAAATTACATTTTCTCAAACAGCAATAGATAAGTCCTGATGAAGGGCTCCTGCTAGCTCAAAGGCTTGAGTAATTGCAAAACCTAGACTGGTCCAGTAAAAGATATTACATCACATCTATGCTCCTGTGTTGTATTTTCTGGGCTGGGGAGGAATTCAGCTGTGCTCTCTGAATTTATGGAAATGCTCTTGAAGTCAGGCTACAGGGATGGGGTTCTGTTTGTAGTATTTTCCCATGGACAAATAATCATACTGCAACAGTATTCCTTACATGAAAAACAGAATTAAACAGTTTCATTTACTGCCACACTGCTGCATTACAGACAGCATCAGTATTTGCAATACAATATCAGCTAGAAACAGTTTGCGTGCTGTAGGTGATGTTTTATTTAATTTTAGTGCAATATGTCTTTTATCTGTCTTACTGTTACTTGCTACTGCCACCAGTCTCACTGATTTAATTGTAATTTCAATCTTCTAATGAAAAAGAGCAGCATGACAGATAAGGAAGAGCCTAGGAGTCTGGGAATGACTGCAGTTCGGAAACAGTTAATGAAATGAGTCAGGTCCAAGTCTACCTGACCTTTTCTTTAGCTGCCTTCTATTCTGTGAAAGCAATGCTCTGCACTGTCTTTACCAGACAGAGTACAGCCAGTGAATAGTCAAAATGGGATTCTTTGTTTATAGAAATATAAGATTTTGCAGGGCAGAACATATCCACAACCAGCTTTTTGCTGAAATAAATGCTCATTCTTGTAAAATATGTTATTGCTGTTTCATAGGATTTTTAGATGCTTCAGATACAAGTAATGGCTTTATGTAACATTGAAGTAAAATTATGCAATGTTTTTGTCTTAAAATCTCTGGACATTTGTCATTTTGCATGTTTTCCCCTCAAAATGTTTTTGTGCCCACATTTTCAATTTGCCACTTGCATCAATCTCAGAATGAATTACTTTTCTTTGATTTGTATATCAAGAAGCAAAACTCAAAAACACTAAAAACACAAATTATTTTTGCAAACAACCCCACTTCCCTACACCCCTGTAATTTATATATACCATGTCTATCACTGAATGACAGTGGGAAAAAGTGAAATAGCAGACTGCAATGCCTCTCTTTTTTTGCACAGTAAAGTCAATATAGTTTTGTGGGACCATGATAAAAAACAATTGCACTAAAGCTGCTTGTTCAAACTATACTTTCCCACTTCTGATCTTTTCATATAATAGTTTTGTAGTCTGTTGTACATAGTATTAAAAATTCTACTGAAAGCACAGCATAATTGAAGGGCAGTGATTACCAGGACAGGAAAGTAGTACAAAATGATAAGTAAGGACAGACTTGCTGATGAGAGATGTGCAGCAAAAAGTTATTTTTGAGACTGAGAAATTGGGCACAAGACTTTCAGTAAGATGCTTGGCTAACTGTGTGTGTGTGTGTATGTGTGTGTGTGTGTGTGTGTGTGTGTGTGTGTGTGTGTGGGGGGGGTACTGCTCCAGCCACTAGAATATAAATTACAGCAGAAATTCCAACTTACACGTCACAGAAAGAGCCTTGCACATGAGGAAAAGTGGAGGGGAAATCAATAAAAAGTCAGTCAATACATAACTTACATTTGAAGGCACTACAGTCCATGACAAAATGGAAAAGGCCTCATGGCAGACTAATCAGGCACAGTAAGGTGCAACAGCTGAGTTGCATGCCAAGATGGATAGGCTTCTAGATGAAGTCACGTAAATGAATGAATCTTTAAGAGAAAAACAGGCCCTGTAACATGAAAGCAGCTACTTACTGATAGCAAAAAATAAAGCACAATTGGAAGCTTTAAAGTCAAAATAAAATAACTCCTGCTCACGGCTACAGCACATAGCTACTTCATGGTGAATAGCTGAAAAATAAGGTTTATTCAGTATTGATAATCCTGTGATACAGGGTTTAATTCCCTTAGCACTCATTTGCCTGATGTGGGATCTCAAGAAAGTCACTTAACTAGACAGTGAATGGGAGCTACTAGGAATTTGGGGTCTGCTTCTCAAAAGTCCCCTGAACTGTAAGTATAGTAACAAGCTGTGAACCTATGAAACTGACTATTCCGTCCTATAAGATAAATCCACTGGTCAAGTCCATGTGTACATATACATATTCTATGTTAATACATTTTTACAATAGTTCATTGTATCACTTCTTAATCCCCACAAGGTTCATGAATGTTCAAAACAAAGAGAAGAACCAACTCAAATCACCACAAAGATTTAATAATTTAATGAGATACAAGCTTCACCTAAAAGCTTTCGCATAAATCCTTCTTCAGATAAACATAAAATAGCACTGTTGATGTTCATAAAGGTTTAAACCACATCACATGACACAAAAAAATAAGACCATTGGTTAAAATGCCCAAATATGTAACAGTAAAAACTTCACACATAACAATGATACATCGCTATGGACATCTTGATTTTAAAACAGGCTTTAAGCCGTTCATACAATTTAAGCCGAGATATGTGCCAGCTCTCAATGTGTTTATTCAATGATATTTTGCATTTTCAGTCTTAGTAGTCAAATCTCTATCCCGTTTGTTCTTAAAAATCAACTGCAAAACCATAAACTCAAAGCCATGTGTCTCATCTACTCCTCTTATATGTTTATATAAGGCACTCGTTATAACCTACCTTTTAATATTGGACACATGATTGCAAATACATTCTCTGGTTTAACTGTCTGATTTGGCAACATAAAGTGCAATGCATGTGTTACAGTGTGCTAAATAAATAATGTTGTTTGAATCATAGTCAACATAATCTTTCCTATACTTAATCTGAGTTGATAGTTAGACAAAGGTATTTCCCTTCAAAATGTATCTACAAAAAATTTAATTTGCTACATGTAAATGTATCCAATCTTTGACTGTATCTATTATTTTTGCTATTGATCTGTTCCTTATAACATAAAAGCTATTTAAGACTGCACAATCTTTTGTAGCTGAATACTGGACTTTCTGTAATTGTACTCTTCAGGAGTTCTCTAACATTCGAAATATGCCAATGGTTTTTCACAATGCCTTCCTAAACCCTTAGGATTCCCTGACTATATTCGTACTTATCTTATCTGGACTTATACTGTAATATACACTATAATATCCAGCTACAACTATAATATCCCCTCTATATCATTTTGTTACCCCCTGACTCTACTATTTACTATGTTTCACATTGGGTATTAACCAGTTTAGTGAACTAGTATAATCCTTGCTGTATGTTTTTATAATGCTTGTAAAATTTATTGTATATTTGCTCTGATGACTTCCAGTAGCATCGAGTTTATCATACTGGTGGATATTCCAGGGTGACTCTCTGTCACTGTTGCTCTTTTGCCTTGCCCTTAACCCATTAAGCAGTCTGTTTAACAGATTAGGTCATAGCTATAATTTAAAGACATCTTCTCTTTTGCCAATTATTTAAAACTGTATACCTCATCAGATGAAGAAATGAAAGCACAACTGGAAGTAGTCAAAATCTTTTCAGATGATATAAGAATTCTCACTTGGTCCTGAAAAATGTGCAAAAGCAACCTTTAAAGTAAGAAAGCTGTAGCTCCAGGAAAGCATCAGTTTGGGACAAGAATGTGATATAAAAGAACTTAAGCAAGAGGGAGTGTATAAATATTTGGGAATTGATGAAGGAGCACCAATAAAATATGAACAAATGTGAATAAAAGTAAGGAATATTTTAAAAGACTTAAATTAATCCTGAAAACAGTGTTGACATCTAGGAAGAAAGTTCAAGCTATAAACCAATTCGCTTTTCTGTCGTAACTTATAGTTTTGTAGGTGACTGACTGGCCCCAAAAGGTGTTGGATAGATTAGACAGGAAAACAAGAATGATGCTTCATGCTTATCAAATGATTTATAAAGATCAGTGCATGCCAAGATTATATATTTCCCATTCTGAAGGCGGTATGGGCCTTCTTGAAATTGATTACATGTATAGATCTGCAATCGTGGGACTGCATGCATATCTGACGACTTCTCAAAACCCAAACTTAGTGAAAGTTTTGAAACATGAGGCAAATAAATCTAAGATGACTTCCATTCTTAGTCTAGCAGAAGCATATTGGCATAAAGTGGGAGTGGAAATCAAACCAAAAGTAGATAAAAATCAGGCAGCAACAGAATGTGCCAAAAAAACGAAAGAATATAAGGTGAAGGCTCAGATGAGAAGACAAGAAATGTGGAAAATGCATAAATATAGTTGCAAGTATAAAAAACTCCTGGAACAACCTTATGGAGAGGCAAATTCAAACCAAAAGATATAAGGTTTATACTGACGCCTCAAGATAGTGGACTATGTACACGTTGGTTTACAAAGTCCATTGAACATGTGGGAGAAACAGACAAATGTAGGTTTTGAAAAACAGAGATGAAAACAGTTGCACACCTTGTTGCTATTTGCAACATACTAATGGTAGAAGAACTGTATACTGAAAGGCATAATAATGTGGCAAGACTGTTCCAATGGGGATTGTGCAAACATTATAATACTGAAGTAGCTAAAAAACACTGGAAACATGAGCCACAAAGCATCAGAGATGAAAGAATACATTGTTCTATATAGTATATACTGTCTTTTTAAACTACTGCTAGCATGAGTATTAGCTTGAATAAATGCTGCAAGAATAATATGAAATACAAAGGGTTAATTTAGAAATAGAATAAAATGCTAAAAAATAAGAAGTAGTAAATGTGCTGGCATAGTATAGTTAAGATTTTGGCATCCATGTGAAGGAGTATGTTATTGAAAAACAAAGTCTGTAAAAATAACTGCGTAGATGGCAGCTGCAAGGACATCCATGAAGTAAAGAAATGTAACATCAAGTTTCAGATAGTGCTGGAACACCACGTTTCAGATAATGCAAGACTGAGTTTCCATGGATCATCAAACTACAAAGAACCAAGGACAAGGGGACAAAGGAAAACTGTTATACAAAGAAAGAACTGTATTACATCAGACTTTGAGAAAAATACCAGACCTTCTGATACAAATCTAACTAGGGCGGCACAGTGGTGCAGCGGTTAATGCTGTCACCTCACAGCAAGAGGTTCTCCAGTTCGATTCTCGGCTGGGGTGCCTTCTGTGTGGAGTTTGCATATTCTCCCTGCGTTCACGTGGGTTTCCTCCGGGTACTCTGGTTTCTTCCCACATTCTAAAGACATGCTTCTGGAGCATTTCTCCCCTGGCCTCCGCTGAAAACAGGATCTGTGGAACCTAGTCGGACTTTCCCGGTCAACAAATGTTAAATAAATAAATTAAAATAAAAACTATGCATAAACAGATTTTGGAAATTTGCTACAGAGAGCTGACATATTTGTATTGCTTGCTTGTAGAACCAAAAGGAGAATATAATAGTATAACCTATCAACTGAAACATTTTGTCTCCGTGTATTTATTGTACTCAGTACAATACAGTAATAAGACTAGTTAATTACAATAAATAGTTAAATGAACTGTGGTATGCTTGCATGCAAAGGCAAGTAACAGAAATAAACCAACAAGAAGGCAGTACAGAATTCAAGAGAAAATGAATTACATCACATGGGGATCATCCATTACCAACAGTTCAAAAGATACTGTAGATGCAAGAAAACCAGATACAGTGGTCCATGAAAGCAAGACAAAAGTAGCATTGATCATTGAAATTGCTACACCCAGTGACTACAGTGTCTTGCATACAGAGAGAAACAAAGTCATAATATATCAGAATTTGCAGGCAGAAACAAGAGCAATGTGGAAGAGAGATACCCAGACAGTTCCAATAGTAATAGGACCAATGGGTCTTATAAAAAAAAATCTATAATTGTATTTAGATATGTTACCAATACATGTAACTCTATACGAATTGAAGAAGGTGTCATTACGGGGCACACTGTGTGAGCTGCAAAGAGCACTTCTGGCTGACATCAAAGATTGAAACAATACTAATTTCATGAACTTTAATAATACTTTGACTTAGGAATGCGGACCAGTACCATAATGGTATTAGAAACCCAAAAGATTTGGAGAAATTAAAAAAAGCTTAAAGCATGTTAAATGTTTTTTTATAACAATTCTGTAAAACTTGTTGCAACATCTGTATGCATTTTATACATCTGTTGTTGTCACTGCTAATATATTAGACTCTACAAAAGTGCAATGATGCTGTTTCTATACTCCCTGCTGAACTGATAATATGTTATGTTTCCCTGAAAAGAGCCTGAGTTGTAGCTGAGAATGGTCAGCTAACCAGACCTTTTATTCAGGTACAATGAAATAAAAAAATCAATCAAAATAACTGTATGTATGCTTTCCAAATTTAGTATAATCCAGTGTTTTTATTGGTATAGTAAACTATTTTATTTTACCATTTTACTGTTTGCTGTCTATCATTCTTAATATCTCTGTTATCTTTAATTGTGTAACGTTAATAACATATTATCTCTGCCTCTTTCTACTAGGGCACTAATGCCTTACTATTCAGTATTTTGATAATGTTCACGATGACACTAACATCCTTTAATTGAGTCTGGGCCATAAATGTAGAGGGTCCAATCTGCTTACCCAATTAAAAACTAGAAAAGAAACAAAAAAGAAAGAAAGAAAGAAAGAAAGAAAGAAAGAAAGAAAGAAAGAAAGAAAGAAAGAAATTGGACAGAAAATATTAGGTAAAATGTAGCTGCCTAAACTATCCTATCTAAACTCTATTGCAACAAATGCATTACTTTCAAATACAGAATACAGAATGAAAAAAAAAAATCTTTCTTCAGTTATACAAATGAAAATACATAGAAGACTAATAAAAATATAGGATATGGTTTACCAGTGCAATGAAAACCAGCTTTATAGTTGTAAAGAATAACTATACCTCAAATCTCAAAAGCAGACCCATTTGACAGATTTATAAAATCAACAAATTATGTAGTAAAAGTTAGAGTTACTTTACAACTTTCAAAAACAATCAAAATCCTGATAATAAATCCTTGTTAACTAAGTTTCAGAAGTCCCATACCAAACATATTAAATCAATGAAGCCTAAATGTAAAATGAAGCTGGTATATAAAGTTGAACACTACAAGGTCTTTTTACCTATCTGAGAAAATGAAAGGGTAATAATAATGTAGCATATAGCCCATAAATATTGAAATGATCACTGAATTGCAACATACAGCAAATATACTAATAAACAGTTTCAGTGGCAGTTTTATAAAACACAGGGATAAAAATGTAATGCCTCCATAATTAGGTTGTGTGGTAACTCATATTATTCCAGATAAGATAATGGTAGTGGCAAATAAAGTAAATACCTTTAATCCTGACATTAACATAGGCTCAGGATTAAGAGTAAGCTAACTCAAATACTTCTGTTATGGAAGTGCAAAAACAGATCACGTGGGTTACACTGCCTTGCTTACAAATCTGAAATGTGTCTTGCACACAAATTAATGATCTGGCTCAAAACACATTTTTTGCAAGGGAAATTCAGCTTGTGAATCACTGAGAGGGGTAGCCCAATGGCCCAGTGGATAGTATTGTCACCTCACAAGAGGTACCCAGTTCCATTCTTGGCTGGGGTGTAATCTGTGTGGAGTCTGCATGTCCTCCCTATGTCCTCATGGGTTTCCTATGGGTGTGCTGGTTTCCTTACACATTCCAAAGACCTACAGTAGGTGGATTGGATACTCTAAATTAGACATAGCTGTGAGTGTATGTGTGCAAGTGTGTTGTGTGAAAGAAATAATGCAGCAAGGCTAGCCACCTGGCAGTGTAAACCTTGGCTCTAGAGGATTGTCACTGTTGAAATGACACCCCAACCCCATGAGCAAAAATGGGAAAAATGGGTTGTGGATGGATGAAAACTATTAGGTACTATTTGTTCATGTCTGGTTGTGATATATTTATTTACCTATAATATATGTAGGTACTATTTGTTCATGACTGGTTGTGATATATTTATTATTTACTACTAATATATGTTGATGTATTTGTTTCTATTTTGAATCATATGATGAATTTATCCACAATGCTATAACTTCTACAATTGTTGACATAGCATACAATTGAATATCAGGGAATCTTATTCCATCATTACACCAACCTCTTCTGTGCCAATCACAGGAAACTCTTGGTGTATTAGGATGCCAACATATGTAAGTAGAATATTATTCATCTTCTTCATTATTTTTTTGGTGGAGATAGTACTAAAGATTGAAAGACAAACAATATTTTAGGAAGAATTGCCATCTTAATAAACATTAATCATTCTTCCATGGTAAAGAAGAATTTGTTCCAATTTGTGACTAAACTTAAAATATTATCAACAACTTGTTGAAAGTTTGTTTGTATAATTTTTTTACTGTTAGACATAATGGTTATACCGAAGTATTTCATCTGATTACTATTCCAATTGAAGTTAGAATATTTTTGTTTGATTTTTTTTTTATTAATTAATAGTGTATTTGTTTATTATGATTACATTTTAAGTTTGAAATTTCTTCAAACTGACTCATAGAACTAATATGTTCTAATGAATTTTGTATATTTATTATTGTTAGTAAAATATCATCAGCAAAGAGTTGAATCTTTAGTTTGAAATCTTTTTATTTTGATACATTAATGTTCATATTGAATCTAATACTATGAACAAAAGGTTCTATAGCTAATGCAAAAAGTAAAGGTGATAATGGACAGTTGTGTTTTGTGCCTTTTTGAAATTTAAAGGAATTAGAAAGAAAAGAACATATGTTAACATAAACAAAATAATTATTGTATAATTTAGAAATTAATGCAATTAGCTCAGGTGAGAAATTATACATTTTAAGTGTTTTAAACAAGTACAACTTTTTAACTGAGCTAAAAGACGTACCTAAATTGAGAGTAACAATAGAACATTATTTTTAATTTTTATTTGCATAGTCTATTAATGTATGCATTCTTATTATATTATCCTGTACTTGTCTATTTAAAATAAACACAGTCCGATCATTGTTACTTAGTTTAGGTATAAGTAGATTAATTCTGTTAGCTAAAATGGACATGAACATTTTATAGTCCACATTTAAAAGTGAAATGGGTCTGTATGACAAACGCTTTGTAGGATCCTTATCTTGTTTTAAAGTAGGTGATATAAGGGAATATTTCCATGTTGGGGGGACTTCAGCAGGTGTTCTTATTTCTCTGTAGACCTACTTATCTAATTTTTAAACTGCATCATTCAGTAGTGTTTTATACAGTTTTGGTGTAAGACCATCTAAGGCCAGTGGCTTATTATTTTTAATGTTTTTTATTTGACATTTTATTTCTGTTAAAGTGAATGGTCTGTCAATTTTTTATATGTTCACTTGTTAATTTATTATTTATATTTTCCCATAGAAATGTTTCAGCCATATTATCAATATCTAGGTTATTTGTAATGTTATTTATATTTTCATAAAATATTTGAAAGCCTTCAAGAATAGCTTTAATATCTGTTCTACTTTCTTTTTTATTATTTATATGTATTATAATTTCTTTTATATGGGTTAGTTTATTCATTTTCTTTGATCTAAGAGCACATTTATGCAAGCTTAAAAGGTTTACTGAATATGCTTGAAGTTTAATTTTTCTCTGGGTTTATTGCAACTTTATGATTTAGAATTTTGACATATTTTGTATTTAAGTTTTTAAGTTCAGACTGACTGATAATGTCATTTTATTTTAGATTTAACTTTAGTGTGTCTATTTTGGCCTGTAGTCTATTCAATTCTTTGTCCATTCTCTTCTTTTACTAATATACCAGCTTGTAACTCTTCCATTTAAGTAAGCCTTTAGTGAATTCTACAAGACAATGTCAGTTACTTCACCATTCATGTTTATTTCTAGGATATTTTTGATCTCTTTAACATAACAATCATTGAATCCTTTTATTTTAATAATATACATTGGTAATCTTCTGTAATGCATTAGAGTGTCAGTTTTTAAAATAACATTAATGATTATAGCATTATGGTTCAATAAAGGACATGAAACTATTGAAACTTCTCTGACGTGATAGATTGTTTGAGACAAAAAATTATCACTATTTATGTTCCATATCTATATGAATAATGGGTAAATTGAAGTGAGTTTGTTTTCCTTAGCTTATATATATCCTTTACATTTATTAGATTTACAATATTTGTTAAGTGTTTTGCTGAAGATGTGATTCTTAGCTTCCTATCTGCACTGGAATTGTTGTCTGATAAAATATAATTAAAATCACCAGCCATTATGACTTTACCTTTCATGTAATAGGCTACATTGTCTAAGTATTTTTTTTTTTTTTGCATCTTTAGCTCCAACCCCTGGAATCCAGTAAGAGTTCACCAATGTATATAGTTTTCTGTTCCACTCAATTATAACATTTTTATCAACATAAGTACATTTTACTTTAGGGATTACTGGTGAGTTCTTCCATAAAAGGAGGGTGCCTCTTCTTTTATTTGAAAGCCAGAACCTGCTAAAACCAAATCATTCTTTAATGAAAGTTTATTTACATCTTTATTAAGTAAATGTCTTTCTTGTAGAAATACTACTTGAGCTTTATGTAACTGCAAGTATTTGAACAGAATCCCCCTCTTTATTGGATTATTCAATCCATTAATATTAATAGATATGCATTTAAAATCAGACATTTATATAAGAGAGGAAAAAACTGAACTTATTACATACTTTATATATAACAATACAAAATCTTCAGCTATGGATAAAACTTTTTAAACAAATAAAAAATGACCTAATGGCATAACCCTAAAACATTCTGTCATAGAATAATGTAATCCTATTGTGTTGAAAAAGACAAACAAATTACCTCTCAAACTCTCCATTAGATTGCTTCTGATTCATATTAATGTATCTCATATTTTTAGTATACATCGTTTAGAAAAAGCCCATCAGTGAGTTATTATGAATAAGAAAAGTTAAACAGGTATTCAGAATCTTTATTATCAGTTGACCAAACTGAGTAACTCTACAATCATCTTTCCCTGTACCTCAGATTATCTCCCTGGTCTACTATAGAGAGAAAGCCAGTTGTTATTTTCATATTTATTAATTTATATGTCAGATGTTTTTATTTACTATGTGTAAGGTTGTTCATAGGATCATAAGTTCATAAATTAGTACCAGGCTTACTCTCCTTGTGGACCATTCCATCCCCAGTCAATTACCCCATGTGAAAATCAAACCCTGCACCTTGTGTCTGTACGGTGAACACCTTAACCACTAGGCCAACCTTCCGCCCTTATAAGTATATTTATATTGTTTAACTATACACATATTGACTTATTCTGATCTCTATTTCTGTTTTTATACTATGTCTTGTAATATTACTATATTCCTAGGTTTTATATTTTAGTTATGATCCTAGTTTATAGTGTCATATAATAGAACATTTATATTTACATATTTTTCCTTAAATGTTATGTCTAATAGTATCTGAAAAATCTTCCCTTTTAAGATTCAAACTTTCCATAATAAATTGTTCTGAGATATTACATTTTGTTATAATTAAAAAGAGACAATAACAGAGAAACACAATCCTAATTTTTTATCAGAAGTGCCATTCTATAGGCTAGTATATAAACTATCCTTTTGGAATACTTCAAGCATTCAGAACTATTTAATAACTAACAGTGGTTTAGAATGCAATTCACTATCTTTTGCTTATTATCTAACTAGTATTCTTTGACATCTTAGCATATGATTCAAAATATTATGTTTATTTACTTTTAGACGGGAAGAAGTAACCTAGACAGTTCTTAGAAATTATGAACTCCAACAGCATCACAAAAGTGCTCCAGATTCTAATTAAGCTACTTCAAGCTGATCCTCATGACAAAGGGTTGTAAATGAACAGTTTATCAGCTACAGTTCACCCAAAAACATTCACGAGTGAAGCCAAGCCAACTCTACTTTATACAACAATCCCTCAAACCCTTCCAAACCAGTAAAAAAATAATAAAAAGCATTTCAAAGTATGTTAACCTTTAACAACTATTGTATTTAAAGAAATAGCAGCATCACAAAAGTGCTCATGACATTAAGTTGCTTCAGGCTGGTTTTCATGATAAGGGCTTGAAAATGAACAATCCATCATTTCAATTCACACAAAAATGGTCAAAAGGGAATCCAAGCCACTTCCACACTATACATCCATCCCTCAAACCCCTCCAAACCACAGAAAAAAAAAAAAAATTCTGAAAGTATCCCAACCACTAAAAAGCCATTGTACTCAAAGAAATAACATTTAACAATTCAACAAGCACTATTTGTATAAGACGTTTAATATAAAGCAGACTGTCATTTTTTAAGGGGAGACATATCATATAAACTTGCATTAAAAGAATGACAGTTATGTGCGATCCAAGTTTAACTTGTAAAAGTGTGAGTATTACTGTAATTATTTGATTTCATTCCAATAGTAACTTTTATATATGTAAAAATCTATATTTTTATACTTTGTTTATAATATAGCATGTCCTTCCTGGACGCTATTGCATATCAATTATACTATCAGTAGCACACTGCTGGACTATTTTAAGAACCCAGAATGTAACTTAACATGCCCCTTTAGTGTCATTTGTTTCATATTGTATTTTATTTAATAGTATATTACTCAGCTATGCCAAGATATCAGAAAGTATGCCATGTAACATAAGTTTTATCTTAATAATGATTTACTTTTAATGATTTTAAGATAAGTATTATTTTCTTTTAAGATGAATAGTTTAACCTTTCAAACTGTAAGTAAAAATAAGTGGCTTTAATTTTATATACTGAAAGAATCAAACTCTAACATTTTAGAAAGGGAACTAGTAACCATTTGAAGTAGGGAAATAAAGAAATAAATGAATAAATGATTTAGTTTGTAAAAAGTAATATGCAGCACTTGTTCATAAGTATTCAAGTACTTTTTTAAATTAATAAGAATTTATAATCATGAAATGCATTGATTTTCATTTGTCCTTTGTTTTTTTACTGTTTGTCTTTTATTAACCTGCCATCTCTGGTTGCATTTCTCTTCAAAGAAGTTGAGAGATTCTAGTTCATTTCTTTTGTTCCTTGTAGGATTTTATTTTTCTGTATAAAGTCCATTACCATCTTCCAAGGTGTTAAAAATCTTCTTTCCTTCTGAAAGGTGAATCCTTATTTTTGCTGGAAACAAAATTTGTGCTTTAATATTTTTGTTCTTTAAGCTTTTAACAAGTGGTACACATGCTTTTCTCTTGGACATCACTAATGTAGAATAGTCATTGTGAAATCTTATACTATTTCCTTTAATTTTAACTGGATAATTAGTCCATGTAGCGTTTAAGAGTAAATTCTTATCCTGACTTGAAAAAAAATTGTATTTATTTATTTATTTAACATTTGTTAACTGGGAAAGTCCTACTTGGAACGTAACCAATTTTCAGCGGAGGCCTGGGGAGAAATGCTCCAGATGCATGTCTTTGAATGATCTTTATGATCACTGACCTTGGTGAAGGTGTTTTTTTTTTTTTAAGATTAGTTAGAAAGTCATCTAGATGCCCTTTCAATGCCAAAGAAAAAAGCTTCAAGCAGGTTCAAAGTTTTAGTCAGCCAGGTGTTAAAGAATTGAATCAGACTGTCTCCCTCTTCTTTTTCAGAAATCCTGTAAATCCTGATGTTACTCCTTCTAGATCTGTTCTCTAAGTCTTTTATTTTATTTTATTTTATTATATAAGTTGTTTTGTTTCAGACAAAATCCAGTGTTATTCTCATTTTCAAGTAATCTTCCATTAAAATCAGACGTTGCCTCTTCTATACTCGAGATTTGTGATGACTGTTGTTTAAGAGATTCACTCAGCACTTCATCTTGTTTTTTGCATTCCTCTTTAGGATTGTCCATTTTGCTTTCTAATTTATCTATCTATCTTTGCAGATAACTCACTGATCTTACTTAGTATAGCCTGTATGTCTTTTTTCATAGTATTATCCTGTACACTGGGCTTAGAATGGTTCACTGTGAGACAGTCAGTTCTTTCTAGTTTTCTTGACAGTAAAAAGCAATTAAAAGAGTTTCACACTTGTTATTTTTGTAGTAAATCTTTTATCTTTCAGCAGATGTTCAACTATAAATCCAGCAAGTTTTGAAACATTCTATTTGAGTTTTTAGTAAAAAAATCCTGTCAGAGACTTTAAAATGAAGCAGAGCTAAAAAGCAGCACTGTTAACTGCTCACCATCTTCGCCACATCCCTTGCTAGCAACTTTTCCATATTACATGGGAATCAGGAATTCTAGGAGATAAGGCAAGATGAAGAAGGTTCTAAGTTGTGTATAGCTAATATGTCACAAGGGAGGTATAGATTGCTGAAACTCCCATTTGTTATTAGCACCTGATATTTCAAAGAGGTGGTACACAAGTAGCTGAATACTTAGAACGTGTTTTGAACATTAATGACTATTATTGTGAGTCTGAAAACAAGAAAAACCTGAAAAAGGTCTGATACAGTTACTAAATGGACTGACAAAGCACTATTTAAATTAAAAAGAGCAAATATAAACTAAGCGTGGCAAGCCTGAAATACACATCTTATTCTAATGAGAAGGACTTAAGCCGGATTCATAAACATTTCAGAGCAATGGGACAATTGTCAAAGCCAGAGGGGAAAAAGACATTGAAAAGATTCTAGAAATGATGCTTGAAAAGATTGCACTTACAGTTTCTAAGATGATTATGCCTCTTAGAAGGCTGTTAAAGCAAAATGTACCTTAGGAGTGGCTCTATCAACTTGAAAATATTTTTAAATGGTCAAAAAACAGTTAAAGATGCACCTGCATTGAAATACTAAGAGGAAATATATTAGGTGTGCTGCAAATAGAAACAAGTTAGAATAATACATGAAGTGTGATCTTACAGGAGAACAGGTCAGCTATCTCTCAGATCAGAGTATTTACAGATGCACAAAATAGATGATAGTAATGTTGTATGGATGTGATAAATTCTACAAGTATTTTTATATCATAGCTGTACAAGTAGAGACAGCCCATAAAACAGTGCAAATAAGCTCTAGAAAGTCCTTGTAAAATATACTACAAAGATTATATATTATGCAACTCAACTGCTGAAGTATGACCTCAAAGTACAGTTCAGACCAGGAAAGGAATTGCGTATAGCAGATATGTTGAGTAGATCATATTTACCAAAGCAGGACAAAGATTTTCTAGAATAAGAATTAAATATTCTTTTAGTAATACAGCAGTTAAAAAGACAGAAGAAAGTAAATGAATTTTAGAGATGTGCTCTTGCATATTCAAACATGCAGTTACCAAAGGAAGTTGCAATGAGAGACTGGTTAGAGTAAAAATCATCAGTTAAAAAGAAAATCAAGTACAACTTTTCATCCAAGGAGTAAATATAGCTAAAAAAGAGTAATAACACTAGCTATGGAAATCGTCCTCTTGAAATTTTTGAGTAAAAGAATATGCTGTTGCAAAGGCTGAATCTTTCATCAGCTCATTTTCCACTTGAAGAAGGTCATAGATTAGGTTACCTACTATATTCTTGATGCATATGAATCACACAACAGTTAAATAAATACTGGAAGGGAATTCAGAAGAGACAACATTTTACTCAAATGAGTACTCCGGAAGATGATCTTATTTGAAGGTTGAAACAAAAAAAACTCAGCAGTCACAGTGAGGGTCAACAACCAGAAGCAATACTCATTTCTGACAAGCAAAGGCACCCCCAGTTTGTTCAAATGGTGTGTTCATGTGCCAAAGAAGGGTAGACCCTTACAGGCTGTCATTTTTCCTAAGGGGAAAGGGTGAGCAGCAGAGGTAGCGCTATCAGCCATCTCGGGGAGTCTGGAATGCTTTTATTTTTTAACCCTAGCCTCTCTCCCATTAGTTCATGTATACACTTGAATGTGTCAGGGTCCACTGTATCTTTCACTGTCAGCTTGTTTGTTCCCACATACATCCCATGATGGTGACTGTGCAGATACAACTACCAAGATATTCATTGTGCATACTCTGCATGCTATACACCTTTCTCTCCAGTAGGTGCCAGCACTCCAGTGGGCCAGGATGGGCAAGTGGGTGTTGGTCACTCACCCTCATCATTACACTTGTGTCCTCCATGCCCAAACTAGTAATTTAACTCATTTGTCTGGCATAATCAAGGCTTCATTCTTCCATGTCATGCAGTTAGCCTTTTTTTTTTTTCTAGCAGTGTAGTATACACAATGGTTGCAGGTGGAATAACTGTACATTACAGCATTCCATTTTTTGTCTTCTTTTTTCGCATCTGTGTTTGCATTGAGTTTTCTGTCCTATGCATTCATACATAACATTCCAGTTTTGATTAGCCTTTTGGCAAAGCGTCCCTTGTATGCATAGTTCATAAAACCTTGCGTTAACAGATATAGTAGAAAAATGGACAGTTAATACATAACTGTGGATATGCTGTTTCAGTTATACATTGTCCTTCTGTGGGCAACAGGCATTTGTTGCCAGCTTTAAAGAGTACAAAAAAAAAAAAAAATTAGAAGGACAGAGACAGTTGTCAACAATAATACATTCTTTCACAATGCTGACAGTGACACCAAGTTTGTCTTTTTTAAATTTGCCAGTGACAAAAAAATTGCAAGTGTTAAAAAACAGTTTTCATGTATGATTTTCTGTGTACCCACCCTCACATGACCATCAAGCCTCCCTATTGCCTGACCTATAAACCCATTCATTTCTGTTCATGGTATGAGCCCACATCCATTAATTTCCCATCATGGTGGGACTATGTTCCTGTGGGGTGATAACCCATGACTATGTACATTTGCTGTCAAGGTGGGGGCTGTCCCCTATGGGTTAAAAGCCCATCAGTCCATTCATTCCATTTTTTAGGCAAGAGTCTAACACTTGAAATCACCTTCAGCAAGAGATTTCCAGCTAGCTGTTTAATTGGTTTGTTGTAACAGTGTACCTGTGGGTCTCTTCTACTATGTTTTTACATTAGGTGGACTGGGCTTATTCATCTTGTGTCAGTGGTATTTGACTGGCCAATCTGAGTTGGAAAATACAAAAAAAAAAGACTCAGTGTTGTCATTTTAGTTAGTTTTCTGCTTTTTTTTCTGTGCTGCTATACATTTTGCCTGTTTGCATAGGTTGGCAGATGTAGCAAGCACCTAGAAAGCAAATATTCCCTGTTAAACAGCCTATAAAACTGTACACTATAAAGCAGCAATATAGAGCAAATGCCTTGTGCACCGGAAAGCTTAGAGCAGCTAGTTGGGCATTGAGTGGCAGTACCTAAACATTTCGTAGAAATCAATATTGTGTAAACATTAAAGTTAGTAGAATTTAGCACTGTTTAGCATAATCTGTCCCAATGAAACACCCTTATTAGTTTGCACCAACAAAGCACCCATAATAGCCTTCTAACCCCAAAATAGCACCCCTTTTTAGCTCACCAGTCAAAGGACTGGATAGAATGGATATGTAATTACCTAACTTGTTTGTAGCCAGCTTTGTGGATTTGGGCATCTTGAGACAATTAGGCAATTGTCTCATGTTTGCCAACAACCACGTAATCCTTAAAGCAGAGACAGTATGTGAGAGGTATACTTACACAATGACATTGGAGGCCAAACTCTTGTATACAAATGCACATCAAGTTGTCGAAACCACACACTTTGATTGCCTAGACTGCTTGTTGTCAAAGCTAAGACTCAGAAAGTTCAACAGGCATTAAAAAAAAAAACACCGGACACCAAACATACTGTCACTCCCAGTGGAACCCCAAACAATATTTGTCAGCTTGAGAGGACATAGTTAAAAAACCATGTTGCTTTGCCAAGGATGACCTGTGTCTTGCCCCTTAAGGCTTTCAAATACTGACTAAAACTTTATCCACCCCATATTGCTTTTTTAGGCAATGTCAAATTGACAAACCTACTGACATAGCAAAATCAACTGAACTGAACTGAACTGAATCTCAAGGTGTTACTGCTCAATGCCAAGAGCCTAAATAAAAATTACACTCCTTCCAAGCCTTCCTCAAACTTGAGAATATAGACATCTGTGCAGTTGCTGAGACATATTTAAAGCAGAAGAGATTACCTGGCAGTGCAAGGTTTCAGTGCCTTCAACACTTTTTGATTAGTAACTGCACAGACAAGGGCTAAAGGTGGAGGTGTCTCAATATACATGAATAACAAATATACTTCTACTGTGGTCAACAGGATGATGTGTCCTTCACATGCAGATCACCATAGACAAAATCCTGTACCATATCCTAACCAGCTATGGGTCATCCTCCATGCCCCAAGAAGCTCACAATGTATACTTGGACGTAATGGAGACACTTAACATCCAACCTAACACCCTACACATGGGAGACTTTAATTAACCCACTATAGACTGGGAATCCTACATGACCTCAAATCTACAGGCATAGAGATACCGGGACTTCATAAATATAAAAACCCTTGACCAAATAGTGAATACACCCACTAAAGGCTCCAACATACTGGATCTTGTGATCAGAAATATAGGAGAATGCTGCACACCCCAGTGTCTCATCCTCCCTGATAATGTCTGACCATAAAGCTATCTCCTTTAAAATCAAAATCAACTTTATAAGCCCATTAAAACCAGTAACAGAACTATTCCAATGCAAGAACCCTTTTATTAAGTGATGGTTTGTCAAAATTCAAATTCCCTCTAAGCTCCAAGAATACAGTAGCCTATTCTGAATTGCTCTCAGAAATGTCAATGGCTGCATAGAGGCTGCTGTACCCACCAGAAGTAAACCCAGGACTAGCCTCAGAAACAAACTGCCCTGGCGGCATCCCAAATCAAACAGGATATACAACAAAGGAAAAAAAAATATGATAAAAGTCAGGAAGGGTAATTCCCACAAAGATAAAAACTCTCTCATCAAATTAAATAGGCATTGGGAGGGTGGCCTAATGGTTAAGGTGTTTGCCTTACAAACACAAGGTGCAGGGTTTGAGTCTCACAAGGAATAATTGGCTAATCTTAAAATGTCTCGCAAGGGCAGTTAGCTTAGTACTAACCTATGAACTAAGAAGGCTAATTAGGTCAAGCAAAGCCAGCTTTGTAGTTAAGATAACAATGAGACCTTCTTCAGCTATGTCAGAAACCTCAAGGGCAGCACATAGCAATATGCTGAAATGGTGGATAACAGTGTCATATTCACCAAGCTTGGTGATATAGTATACCTGTTATCAAACAAATTCAGTTTCATCTTTAACTCCCCACCCAACCATCCTCAAAAAATACCCTCAAACAATACCCTTCCATCTGTAACTAGGAAGCATGTACTGGTTGCACTCACTAAAGCCAAGAACAAGGCCTCAATGGGCCCTGATAACATCCCAGGATACCTACTGAATAGTCTAAAATGCAACTTATCAGGACCCCTGGAGTCATTATTTAACTATAGTCTTAAAACAGGATTTGTGGCATGTGACTGGAGGACTGTTACGGCCATTCCCTTTAGGTTTATAGGTTCATAGGTGTTTACTAGGCTAAGGACCACAAGGGTCCATTTAAGCCTAGCCATGTATCCCAAATCTCTGACAAGTTCTCATACCCATGCTAAGTGTCAACAGGGGCTTTGGAGATGAAACATTTACATGCATTGGCTTAGGAGATGAACCATTTACAAGCTGCATGTGTCCATTATAGACATAGGTGCCAAATCAGAGATTAATTTCCTGCTCCCCATCCAATTGTCCAAGTTACACTTGAATTGGATTAGGGAGGAACTCTGCTTCACATGGATGGGGAGCCTGTTCCAGAGAAAGGGTAGTCTCTGGGATACATACCTATCTCTGCAGCAGGTCCTAGTTATATCACAGGCAAGATTTAAGTATTTAGAATAGATAATTCTGATGCTGTTTATTTTAAAAATTGCAGGAGGTCCATCATGGTGGAGTCTGACAATGCCTTGTATGCCAGGCATAGATCTCCCCTAAACAGCCTGTAGAAGACACA
Organism: Protopterus annectens; assembly: GCF_019279795.1. Taxonomy (NCBI): domain Eukaryota; kingdom Metazoa; phylum Chordata; order Ceratodontiformes; family Protopteridae; genus Protopterus; species Protopterus annectens. The sequence continues at coordinate 502,163,150 of NC_056745.1, forward strand.
ATACATGGATAGGGACTTGCAGGGGTCTGCAGAGGCCATGCTACTTATGCCCTGTATTCTTTTAGTGGGGAACCTCTGTGGGCATTCCAGCTGTTGGATATGCCTGGTTAGATACATACCAAAGGAGGAATTGTACTCAGTGACAAGTCTGAGGAATGCCAAATACAGTGGAACAATGACTTCCTTGGACCTAGATGCTATAACTTTGTGTATAAGTTGCACACCATAGAATAATGTTCTCACTACTGTAGACACATGATGGTCAAAGGCTAGGTAATTATGTGTTTCCCCAAATCTCTGACTACTGGGTCAACTCTTAGGGGTGTGTTGTCTGCACGATAGTGGTTAACTACTTGAAGGATACTATTATGCATTTCTTGGCACTTAGTTTTGGTCCATGTTATTTGTCTGTGTCGGCCCTTCCTGGAGAACATTTGCATTGGTAGGGGATTCTATGACTGCCTCTAATTTGCAATCATCTGCAGATTTAGTCAGCCAGAGGCTGTCAATGTTGGCCTTAATTCCAGAGAAGTAAATGCCAAAAAGGAAAAGTCCCAGGACTGATCCCTGAGGGACTCTATTTGTGACAGGTCTCTTTGTAGAGGTGGACTCTCCAATTCTAACTTCCTGTCTTGTCTGTGAGCCAGATGGATATCCACCAGGTAACATAAGGGTTTATACCTTACCTCTTGAGTTTGTCAACAATGCCTGAGTGGGGTATTGTGTCAAATGCCTTGGTCAGGTCAAGGTAGGCGGTGTGAACCATTTTGCCCTCATCCATTGCTTTGGTGACCTTCTCAAAGAAGTCCATGAGGTTGAGTAGGCATGACCTGCCCTTGGTGAAACCAAATTGGGTTGGGTCCAGTGTCTGTAAGTTTCCTATGTCATTAATGACATGTATAATGAATGTATAATGAGTATTCCCCTCACTGGTGAGATCAGACCACAAACTAATCTCACTGGAAGTCCACATCCCCCCCCACCTGAGATAAAAAAGACCACAGTGAAGAACTTCTCAAAAGCCGACTTCACACTTAAAACTGGTGTGGTATCCTTTAAGGCCCCTGAGCCTGCGGAAACCATTACTCAAGCCACTGAATCACTTACAAATGCCTTCTACCAGCACCTACAGGACTGCATGGATCAGGCAATACCAAACAAAACAAAGACTCTTTGTACCAAAGGCAAGCGTCCAGTCTGGTGGACCCCAGCCATAAACAAACTCTACAACAAAAGGAGGAAGATACTACAAGATAGAGCAAAATCCTTAAAAGGGAAAACACCTTTGATCATTATAAGTAAAAAACTAAGAGCTCTCATAAAATCATCCAAGGCAAATTTTGAGAGAAAAATCGCTAAGGACTCAAAAGACAATCATAAGGCCTTCTTTAGCTATGTTAGAAACCTGGGAGGAAACTCCCAGATATGCTCAGAATTAGTTCAAAATGATGTAAAATTACTGAACCTACAGACATTGCCAACATACTGGCTGACAGGTTCAGTGCAAACTTCTCCCCCCCCCCAAAAGGTGAGATATCTATACCAGAGGATTGTAACCCCCCAAACATCTCAAGCGCTCAGGTGAGAACTGCTCTCTCCAAGGCAAAAAACACAGCATCCATGGGACCAGATGGTGTCCCCGGTTGTGTGCTCCACGAACTCAATGAGGAATTAAACCCACAGTTAGGGCAGCTGTTTAATCTTAGCCTCACCTCAGGATACGTGCCTAAGGAGTGGCGTACGGCAACTGTGGTCCCACTTCACAAAGGCGGTGCCTCCACTGACCCTGGAAATTACCGTCCCATCAGCTTGACAAGCCTGATCTGCAAAGCTATGGAGAGGATCATAATGGAACTCATAAATAAAGACATAGGGGACTTGCAGACTTTGGATCCAACCCAGTTTGGCTTTGTCAAAGGCAGATCATGCCTTTTAAACTTGGTTGACTTTTTTGAAACAGTCACCAAGGCCATTGATGAGGGAAAGGCAGTCCACACAGCCTACCTTGACCTGGCAAAGGCTTTTGACACAATACCCCACTCAGGTATCATTGAAAAACTCATCAGCTTAAATGTAAACCCATACGTTACAAGATGGGTTGCAAACTGGCTAAGTGACAGAACCCACAGGGTCAGAGTTGCTGGCGCCATGTCAGACTCAAAGCCTGTCACAAGTGGTGTCCTACAGGGCTCTGTCCTGGGCCCACTCCTGTTCAGCATCTACTTTTCAGAAGTACAAGCAAACACAGGAGGATTATGGCTGACAAAATTTGCAGATGACTGCAAACTGGGCGCCATAGTTGAGAACACATCTGACACAGATATCCTTCAGAAGGGTCTTATAGAAACGGATAACTGGTGCCAGAGCCATGGCCTAAAGTTAAACACCAAAAAATGCATAGTCATACCCTTTGGGAAAAACAAGGTTACCCCTAGCTACCATATAGGCGGCAACCCACTGAGCTCAGAAGAGGTTATCAGGGATCTGGGGACCCAGGTTGACAGTAACCTTTCGTTTGACACTCACATTGCCAAAGTAGTTAGGAAGACCTTCTACATTGCCCACCTGATCATGAAGGGATTCACATCTAGATCAAGGGAAGTCATTGTCCCCCTGTACTCATCGCTCATCAGACCAATGATTGAGTACAATGCCCCATTCAGAATGTATCTGACACGACACCTGCAGCAACTGGAAAGGCCCCAAAAATTCCTCACCAAAAGGATAAAGGGTCTCTCAAATATGTCCTATGCTGCCCAACTGAAGGAACTCCAGCTCTATTCAGTCACTTACCGTCTGCTCAGAGGTGACCTGTGCCTGACATACAAGGCCATGTCCAACCCAGAATTGATGAACATGCTTCACCTCAAAAAATCTAGATCCCTCAGAACTACAAGGGCGGGAGACTTAAACCTTGACACGGTTATTAATAGGACATGCTGGAGGGACAGATTCATCACCCAGAGACTCCCTATGCTGTGGAACAAAATCCCAGTACATGTGAGGCAGAGCACCTCGCTGGCTTTGTTCAAGAGAAATCTTGACCAATGGATGGGAGATCGCAGATATACACCAGGGATTATCTCAGTGTCACTGCTTGACAGAGGCACAGCAAAATAATGGGCATAGTATCCTCCAAACTAAAGGGGTGGCGAAAGACACAAAACTCTGGGCTAGGCTTATAAATGCCCTTGGGCAGATAGCCTAGTATAAACCTATGAACCTATGAACCTATGACTTTGGATATGGGACTAGTGAGACTTATGGGTCTGTATTTTCCATGGTGTGTAGATGGCCCACCTTTTTGCAGAGGGATTCCTGTTGCTGTTCTCCATTCATGAGGCAGAAAGCCTGTTTAGCAATTCCAGAGGGCCTGATAGATCCTGTTTCATGCTATTTAAAGGTATCCTGGGATTTTGTCTGGGCTTATAGATGCAGTATTCTTGGCCTTAGAGAGCACATTAAGGGCCTGTTCCCTACCGATAGTAGGAGTTATATTTGATGTTATTTCCTGAAGGTAGATGGGGGAGAGAGGGGTAAAGGTGGAGATGAATTTGTTGTCCAGTAGATTTGATACATCTTCTGGCTCAGTATAGGTGACTCCATTTACAGACAGCTAAAAAATGCCTTGTCATTGTCCTTGGCCTACAAGGCCAAATTTACATCAAATTTTGATAGACTTTATTTGTCCTCTGAGTTGTTTGTTTAGTTTCATGAGAGTGCTTTATCCTGCTGGGTGTTACACCTCCTAATTTTTGCCATGATTTTCTTCCTTACTTTATACAGGCTATTGATGTTGTGATTCTACCAGGGTAGTTTGCTTTTTGAGTTAGCTCTGTACTTCTTCTTGGAGGGTACAGCTGCCACTTTGCCACAATTAACATGCTTTTATAGGGTTTCTGTGAACAGTTCTGCATAGAAAGCAGTTTTCTCAGAGTTTACGGTTGCTTAAAATATTGCCAGCTTATCACGTAATAGTAGGAAGTTAGCCTCAAAGTAGTTCCTGAATATTCCAGGGTTAGCTGGGATTCCAGGTTTTATTTTTACTTCAAAGGAGTCCATTTTATAGTCTGACCTTACCAGAGAAGACATTACACTAGGGAAGTGCAGCACTCTCCCATATTAGTGAGGACCAGATCCAGCAGGTTTGCACCCCTGATCAGAGTTGTGACAATCTGGTCAGGGGGTTTGTATTTTCTAAATCCAGGAATCTCTATGCCTGCATGTTTGGTGTAATATATGATTCTCAGTTAATAGTGGGGCAATTAAAGTCACCCATCAATATGGTATTGGGTTGGATAGTGAGTGTTTGCAGTAAGTTTAAATACAGGTTATAGATTTTTTGTGTCATAGATTGGTACCTATAGCTTGCAAGGAAGTGGTATGGGATTTTGCCTGTGGCAATTTGAAAATGGAGAAGCTCAAGGGCATTATCTTGTTTTAACAGCCTTGAGGTATATTTATTTTTGAATTAAATCGAGACACCTCCACCTTTAGTCCCTGTTTGTGTAGTAGTTGGTCTAAATGTGTGGAAGGCATTACAGTCTTGCACTGCTGGTGCCCTGTGCTCTGCTTTAAACCATGTCTCAGTGACTGCACAGACGTCAGCATTTTCTAAGGTGAGGAGAGCAGAGTGGAGTTTTTGTTTAGATTTCTAGCATTGATCAGTAACACCTTTAGATTTTTTTTGGTTTTGATTTGCAATGTTAGAAGTACTTTCAGTCTGGCATTGCCTAAAAAAGGCACTATGGGGAAGAACAAAGTTTTAGCTAATATTTGAAAGCCTAGAGGTGAGAGGTGCAGACCATCCTGGAAAAGCAGTGTGGTCTGTTGATCATCTCCTTCCATACTGACAAATATTGCACCCCCCCCCCTTGGAATGATACCAGAAACTAAGCCAATTATTAAAGTCAGTCATCTTCTGTTTGTATTGTGGCATCATCCTTGGAGAAGGTAAAATGCTGCTCAAAGCTAGGCTCAAAAAGCATGGGAGACATATTCCAAGAGCTCTTTGATGTCTCTCTTCATATACTCTAGGGAGGTAAATCTCAAGTCATTTACACCTACATGGACTATGACTGAGTCATACTGGTACTTGTGGTCCAATGACCTGAGTGTGTGCATGTGTAATGTGGCAGATCCTGGCCCCTGACAAACAACTGACTGTGACTTTCTCCTTACTTAGCCCAGTGAGAGGGACATAATTGTGTCTCACAATGGAGTCTCCAGTGACTAGAATGTTGGGTTGTGTGGTGGCTTGCCTTATGGTCTTAAAAGTAGAAGCTCCATAAGATGTGTCTATATGTGCTGATGTGGGTGTTGTTTTGAAACGGTGCATTTGGGGCTGCTGAGGGTATTTGTTATGTGTACTTTATCTAGGAGGTCTTTGGTGTTTAGGAAGGTTGCATTTAAGGGACTCAACATATGTGGTCTATGTGTTTGTTTTGAACTGTGTGTGATGGGTGCAGAGTGTGAGCTACTGACAACCTGAATGACATTAGGAGTGCTTTTATGTGAGAACTTTGGCTTCAGTGACATTGTGTAAATACATCTCTCATATATCACATCAGTTTGTTTGAGAATTAACTGGTTATCAGTAAACATGAGGCAATTTCTACATTGCCTCAGAATGCCCATATCTACCAAGCTGCTAACAGAGATAGTGGGAAAGTTTATATAAATGGAGATAAGCCCTTTTTACTGATTAGGCAGTTGGAGCGAGAATATAAAGAAATGTCAGGAGTATCTGGCTTGCAACTCTAGTGGCAGTGCTTGTCACTACAAACTAGCTGCCCTGTGTTCAACTAGATATTGGTGAATTTTCAAGGGTGCTTTTCATCCTACTTAGGGAGTTATTTTGAAGTTAGGTTAGACAGCAGCAAATCAAGTAGTACTTACTGAAAAGAAAGAATTAACTTTGTCAAGATTGATGAAAAGAGGGAATTTGCATGAATGGCTACTGCCTGGCTATTACTAGTGCTGGCCTCACCACAGCTTCAGGCTGCTGGGATACAATGCTTCTTTGCTTTTTCTTTCACCAGAAGCAAAACAGTAGCACCAATCCCAAGATAAGAAGCAGACCACAGGCTCTTTTGTGATCAGCAATCTTGTCCCAAATGATGCAAGAATCTGTAAGCTTGTTGAAGCCTTTTCCAGGTAGATGTCTTGAAAACTGTCAGGAATCAATGCATTCTGCTCCTTCTCTCACCAGCAGCAAAATATAAGCACAAATTTCAAGCTGGCACCTATAAAGCAGTTATTAGGCTTTCTGGTGATCAGCAGTCTCCAGGAAATAATGTCCCTATGGTCCTTCTCTCGCCAGGGAAAAACATAAGCACTAATACCAAGATGAGAGGCAGAATTTGGGCTCTCCAATAATTGGTGGTCTTGGAGTAGATGTTGCAGACTTCAAATGTAAGATGGGAAAATGGGTTAATATCTTAAGAGTGGAAGTCTGCAGTAATCAGTTAGATATGAAAAAGGTGGTAACTTAAGCTTTAGCTGTCTGTCAGGAACCTCTAATTTTAAAAGGGCAGGATAGATTTGAAAGGGGGTGGCTACTTTGTAATATAACTCTACTGATTCCAGTGGAATGGCCAATAAATTTAAACAGCTGAAGGGGAGTGATTTCACAAATTGATCATTTTGTAGTCATTCACAATATCCAATGAAAGAGAAGAGGGAATGAAATGTTTGGTCAAATTAAAATAAGGGGCAGGTAACTAAAAAGACAGTTGAGTTTAAAAACACAACAGCACCAGGGTGGAGGGTAGAGCAAATTTTAATTTCTGTGTGACTCACAAGAGGCGCAGCTATGGTCTGCTATGGTCTTTTTCTTAGCTAAATATGCAATTAAAAGCAGAGTACAAGTAAAACATAGAGTAAAGAAAATAAACCACAATATTCAAAATAGAAGAAGGCAATGAAGCAATAAAAAATACTAGAAAGCAAAAACAAACTAACCTTTCCCTCACAGCAATCTGTGGCAGAGTCTGAGTGAGCTTTTTCAATAAAACCTTGAAATGTTTTATTTTACCCCTAAATAGAAAGTTTAGTTTCTAGCTACGCCCTCAGTTCACAGGTAATTAACCTTAATTGACCTGTTCTAATTTCTGTGTGACTCACAAAAGACACAGCTATGGTTTCTTTCCTAGTTTAATTACGCAATTAAAAGCTGAATACAAGTAAAAGACAGTGTAAATAAAATAAACAGGAATATACAAAATAGAAGAAGGCAATGAAGCCATACAAAATACAAGAAAGCAGCAACAAACTTTTCTCACAGCAATCTGTGGCAGAGTCTGAGTAAGCTTTTCTAGTGAAGCTTCATAAGGGAGGACCTTCAACAAATCCTGGACACTACACACCTGTTAGTCTGACTATTCTTATTTGCAAAGCCGTGGGGAGAATTGTCATGGAAATTATCAACAAGGATGTAGGAGACCTCCAGACTCTGGATTCATCCCAGTCTGGCTTTGTCAAAGGAAGGTCATGCTTATTGAATCTGGTGAACTTCTTTGAAAAGGCCACTAAGGCAACGAATGAGGGTAAAACTGTGCATAGTACCCACCTAGAAATGGCTAAAGTGTTTGATACAATACTCAACTCAGGAATTGTCAATAAACTTACAGAACTAGGTATAAATTTTCTTATAACACACTGGATAGCTAGCTGGCGTACTGATAGAACCTAGGAAGTTAGAATCGATGAGGCCATCCCTGCAAAGAGGCCAGACACCTATGAAACTATGAACCTTTATAGATCTGACAGAAGGGGAGTAACATCAACTGCAGCTGACCCTATCAAGCCAAAACCAACATAAAAAGAACCTATCAGTAAAAGAATAATGTCCAATGCCCAGATTAAATGTTCACTGTAATAAGTACCTGACTACAGAATGCTCACTGTATTAACCCCATACAAAGTTGCATATTCAATGTTGCACCTAGTCATGTTTACATAATTAACCCACAATAAAAAAATGAATTATTTTCTAAGCTGCTCAAGAAAAAATGTCAAAGTATGACATTATTTATATGAGATGGCAATTCATTCTCAGACAAAAAACAACTAAACCTGCTATAAAATTATTGCTTTTTAGAGCAAAAAATATGAATTAATTAATACATTATAAATAAATCCAGTCTTCTGTAATACCTAATGGGTTCGTATTTTTCAGTTTAAATTATTCAAAGATGTTTCCTTCATAAGAGATGCGACTTCCTGTCTCCTTCTTCATGATTTGCCATAACTACAGTACAGCTAATACACAAACACTTTGATCTGTCACATTCTTACCACAACATTTCTCAGAATGGCATGACATAATGCAATAAACATCCACATATCCTCTCACTTGATGTTCTTGTAGTTATATCCCTATACAGCACTTGGCAATGACATAATGAAGCAGAAAATGCAAACCTTGTACCACATGTGCAGATTTCCAGACTGGCAAACCTTTGTGCTAAACACAAAGTCAAACTTGAAAACAAAACAATGTTCAGATGCTAAGCAACTAAATGGAAACCATTCTTAGCTCAGCCTCCCTTGTATCTATTCTACATGGAAATTAACACTGCATATACCACTAGTAAAGGTGATCATACATGTGAGCCTTAACTGGCTCCAAAGGCCTCCAGGTAACTAACGGATGTGCTCCCCCACCTTTTTTTTCTTCAATTCATTCTTTAATGTATTGCCCATATGGAGAAAATGTAATGAAATTCATTTCTCTTGGCATCTAGTTAGAGGAGACACATCTGGTACTGACATATATATGAATTTTTATCAATTTCCAAGATCTAGATCATAGTTGAGTCCAGTGTATCTCCATAAAAATATCAACAAAGAAGCTTTTATCTTAGGAGAATAGGGTATAAGTACTTCACATTGTTAGGGATGGCTACTTCTAGGGTACAGGTACAGAAAACTGGATGTACACGTATCCTATGTGTTATGTTAACAGTCTCATCTACCACACCCTTTAATGTGACAAACAATAGTCATTCTCTGTTGCTGCCTTCTTGCTTGTGCATTATAACCCAAATACAATTGTGTTAAACCAGGCTAAAAATTCATCCAGTTCATCTTCATTGCCAAGTCAAGCTCAAATCAATGGGTGAAGCAGAAGTAAAAGATGATGATATTTTACTACTTGCTTGTGGTACTGAGGACAGTTCTTCCAACAGGCCATAGCTAATAATTTACTTTTTACTTTAAAAATGTGTTTGCTCCTCAGTTGATGATAGCAACATAACTTATAACTTATAACAGATAGCTAATTAATATGTGGTGATGCTAATAGATCGCTCGTCTTGAAAAAGAGATCAGAGAGACGGCAAGAAAGGAAGAAGAAAGGGTAGCAGTTGAAGAAAAACAGCGTTTGGAAGAAAACCAAGAGAGGTGGAAAAATTTGTACTTTATCTCAATGAACCAGCGCATTCAAAGGTAAGAACTAACTTTTAATAGATATTTTAAAGTAGCACAGCAACAAAAATATTTTTGAGAAAACTATTTATAAAAAACTAATTTCAGGACTGGAGTGGCAGAATCACTTCCTCTCCTTTCTTGAGATTGCATATAAATTACGTCTTTCTATGCCTACAACCTGCAAAGGTGCATTCACGATAAACAATTTCCTCATAAGCAGCTGTTCACTGGCTTGACTTCAAGAAGGCTAATGGAAAAATATCAAAACCTTAGTTTTCTTTATGACTGGTATCATATATATACTTACAGCTATTACAATGAATTTTACATGAAAAATTCTATCGTATGAACTTTTTTGAACTCTGAAACAATCTTAGAAGCTTCAGACGACAGCCAGCAACTTACTGTCAACATTCTGGACAACTTATACTCATTTCTGACTCAGAACTTCTATAGATCTCCTGAACAAGCTGGTTTCAATTGCCTTGTCTACGAATATCTAGACAAGGTAAAAAATACCTGATAGACCAAACACAGAAGGCCATAGTACAAGAGATAGAACGAACATAGAAGGTCACAGTAAAAGGGATAGACCAAATGCAAAACGTCACAGTACAAGGGATAGACCTCACCCAGAAGGTCATAGTACAAGGGACAGACCAAACTCAGAAGGTCACACTACAAGGGTGTTTCCCGGTAGTGTTCTACAGGAGTTTGTCCTTAGCCTTCTCCACATGAATCTTGGTCTCCAACAATGTAAAAGGTATCTCCAGTGAAATGGGTTTAAGTAATACTGATGCCAAGCTTGTTATGATAATTAAGTACACAGCAGAGTAGGTTAGTGCAGTTAGCACCTGAATGTCATATGTGCATAGTCAAATAAAAAAGGATGCAGCATTGTCTGCATGCATACCTCTCAACCTCTAAGAAAAAGAGTTATGGAAAAAGTAGAACAAACAAAACACAAAAACCAAGAACTCTCATTCACAAAATGGAAGAGTCCAGCTGCCTCTAGGAAAAGAAAGTAGTTTGATTCAGTAACTCCTGTTAGAAACAGACTGCAAAAACAAAACTTTGTATTTCTACAATGTTATAGCTGAGCAAATCCTCAGCGACTTTGGCAAATACAAATCACTATTTATTCATAAAAAAATGATAAGCGCTTTTGTTTCATACAAAAAGAAACTTCACTAGATAAAAGTGTCAGCACCAAAACCTCAGCTTTATATATACCCCTTAAAACTGTCAATCATTACAGAAGTATACTAAGACACCCCCCATTCCATTCATGATTAAAAATGCCATAAAAAATAATTTTTTTTACAGTAACTCTACATAAAGTAAAATATATACATATACATATATACATATGTGCACATGTTTATCTTTAAAAAATTCCATATGTACTCATTTATATTTCAGTTGTCAAGCAAGTCATCTCTCCAATGCTTTAAGTTTTAAAATACTACTAATTGAAACCTGCCCATTCAAACCTGGCCAGCATATAGCATTCAAACGTAGCTGCTAGATCAATTCATGTCTTTCTAATAATAAAGACCACCGTCGATCCCTTTCATTTAGCTGTAAAGTTTCCAGTACTATAAATTTAAAACAATGTCCTTCATTTTCTGCACAGTGTTTTGACAAGGCATTTGTCTATTTTTTTAAGTTTAGTATCTCTCAAATGTTCATATATACATGACTTAAGCTTCCTGTCAGTTTCACCTATATAAAAACATGCACAACAACAGCATAAGGCACAATACACCACCCTCTCTGACAACAAGAATATTTTGTTCGCAGTTTCACCTTATTACCCCTGAAGCCTCTATTACTAATAAACAATATGAGCAAAAAACACACTTTTTCATAGAACCAGTAGTCTGTGAAACCATCTGTTTCTAAAACACATTTTTCAGATTCATCCCTTTCCTGTAAACAATAATAGGTTTTTCAGTAATAAAATCCCTTAAATCTTTATTAAATGTTAAGATTTGCCAGTTTTTATCAGTATATTAGTTATTTGCCTACTATTAATACAAACTGTGATAAAATAATTCTTATACTCCACATCAATACTTTTTCATTATTACTAAAACTGCCCACAGGGACCAAATCCATGCTATCAGTTGACAAAATTCCTTCCAGGCCCGTAGGATTTACATCATTTGGATAAACTGGTACCTCTCTTACAATGGGTACAAAATGTCCCCTTTCTCTTTTATTCAGGACCTCCAGCATAATTTCATCTATTAGGGAGCAGGGATAGCCACGCTTAAGAAACATACCTTTCAGAAGGTCACATTTGTCCAGGAAAAATTCCATAGTGGACACCATTCTTGCTGCCCTGACGAACTGACCCTTCACACAGCCTGCTTTTGCTTAAAGTGATGTGCACTAGAAAAATGTAGTAAAGCGTTTGAGTATATTTATTTTCTAAAAATCCTGGAAACAAATCTATTATTCATTCTATCCTTTGATAAAAACACATCCAGGAATGCAATTTCTTCCTCACCTATTGCATGTTTAAATTTCAAAAAAGATGTTGTACTATTAATATAATCCAAAAATTGAGGAATTACTTCTTGAGGGCCATCTCAAATAAAAACATATCATCCAAAAAATGTGTATAAAGATGACAGTATTGATGGAACCTTGAATTAAATAAAACTTACGCTCCTAACATAACATTACAATATTTGCATATACACTACCACATGGTGAACTCATAGCCACCCCTTCATGTTGTATATAAAATTCTTTCTCAGATATGATGTAGCTATTAAGCAGAACCATCTCCAACAATTTTTCCAAAACATTCATTTGTGTTTGTGGAACACCTTTATCCACTAAATACTCACAAAACCACTCGATTCCTACATCATGTGGAATCACAGAATATAAATTCTTAAAATACGCAGTGATGAAAACAAAATCAGTCTTGAATTATATTTATTTTGTTCAAGAATTCCCATGAGTCCTTACAAATAGATGGTTCCTTCATCACCAAATCCTTCAATTTAATGTCAATAAATTTGGCTATGGGATACGTGATAGACCCTCTTGCATCTACTATTGGACGCATTGGTGGTTGGTGGATATTTTTATGCAACTTAGGCAACTTAAAAATTGTTGGGATCCTAGGAAAAGGGACATCCAAAAAGTTCCATTCCTCAATGGAGGTACTGCTCTCAATGAATAAATCCTGCAAGGCCCCTTTTATTACCCTATAGGCACCACTCAACTGATTTAAAGAACTAAGCCCATATGTTTCTGTTGCTAAAATTTCTTTCATCTTACCATTATAATCCACCTTACTAATTATCACCACACCACCCCCCTTATCAGGTTTCATAATTCATATATATTTCTCACCACTAAGTCTTTTAAGCCCTAGCTTCTCAGCCCAAATAATATTATTTTCTATATAATACCCATACATACCGATATTACGTATGTCGAGTTTACACAATCTTTAAAAAAAATTCAAGGGTGACATGGATCGGGGGTTATAAGTGCTTGAAATACTAAATGGTTTTGAATTGACCTCACATCCTAAAACAAAAAACTCAGACTGAGTTTCCTCACAAAAAGTCTCAAATCAATTAACACACTTGAGAAATCCATCTTCTTACTAGGCACAAATGCAAGGCCCTTTGGAAATAAATCACCACAAACCTTATCCATTAGTATTGATGAATAATTATACATTTTAAAGTCTTCCTCACTATTTAAGGTTATTTTAACAGGTGGTAAGACATATCCATCATCCATAACTGGTACTATGAACTCTAAAACATGGCTCTGGTGTTCCCTCTCCTGGCCTTGAAACCCCCTCGATGGGATGGATTGTTCTGATAATGTGTATTCAATTGAGGAGCAAGGTAACTCTGCTTCTGGTGTAAATTCCTCAGACATTCGGAATATCTGGGAAGAGGGTGTCCCTCTGTCTCTAAAAAATGATCATCATCCATATCAGTTACAGGTTCCCTCTCTTCATCATTTTCTCTAGCTGTATTAGGCCCAGGAACATCATAACTGTTCCTCCATTCCTGTGAACAGGGGGCAGATAAGCAGTTTTCTCTTTATATGCTTTCTGATCTCTCATTAATTTCTTTATTTTCCTGTTCTTAGTAACATTCAGTTGTTGTTCTATACTCTTAAACATACGGGTATACTCATATTCATTAGTTTTAAACTGAGAACTTTGCACAATAATATTATCCAGCTGAGTCGCACGACTCATCAGTGCATCAACTAGTAATGCATTGTGTTTGATCACTAAGTCAATATATTCAGTCTCTTATTTATCAAATAACTCTTAACAGTTCTTTATGAAACAATAAATCCGCTACTAAAGCAGTAGGAAAGCGCAAACCTTTAGATACAATATTCAATCTAATACATTACAAAAAATATGCATTATCCAGCAATTTTTTTAATTTTTAACAATAAATAATCTAGTTCAGAAAGTTTGTCTCAGAAATCACTAGCACCCATTATATGTCGGTCAGACAACAATGTACACTGACACAACCATTCACTTAACACAGGTACAGCATTCTGCTGAGCAGTTCTTTCAGCTAATAGTCTGTTCATTACTGACCTGTTCACAATTCAAGGGTGGAACATTTGCCAAATGTCTGTGCAGCTCCGCATTATTCACATTCATTTGTGAAGAAACAGTCCTGTTCACTTCATTCCTGTTCTGTGATACCAAAGAACCATTTTTAGCTGAAATAGAGGGGTGTATGCTTTGCTCAATCCTTTCTAGTTCCTGGGATAATTGTTGAATCAACAAAGTCAAATCACCAACTGAATTCCCAAAATCCTGTGAAAATAAATTTTGGGACCCTTCCACAAGCGAATCAGTTGCCATATCCACCAACAAAATGAAAAAATAGAACAAAGAAAACACAAAAACCAAGAACATCTGTTCACAAAATGGAAGAGACCAGCTGCCTCCAGGAAAAGAAAGTAGTTTGATAATCAAACTTTGATTCAGTCATTCTTATTAGAAACAGACTGCAAAAAAAAAAAAAAAAACACTTTGCATTTCCACAGTGTTATAGCTGAACAAATCCACGGTGACCTTGGCAAATATAAATCACAATTTATTCATAAAAAAATGATAAGCACTTTCGTTTCATACAAAAAGAAACTTCATCAGATATAAGTGTCAGCAAAAAAACTTCAGCTTTATATACACCCCTTAAACTCAGTCATTACAGAAGCATACTAAGACACCCCCATTGCATTCATGATTAAAAATGCCATAAAAATCCTTTTTTACAGCAACTCTACCTAAAATAAAATATATACATATACTTATACGCACATGTTTATCTTTAAAAAGTTCCATATGCACTCATTTATATTTCAATAGTCAAGCAAGTCATCTCTCCAGTGCTTTAAGTTTTATAAGAATTATGGCCCAAAATCAGGTACAGATTTTAAATATCAGTCTTATAAACTTAGAAAGTTGCTAGAATAACAGGTTTTGCATTATTATGCATTTTCTGAAGGACATTAAATCTGGAACTTTAATGTATGTCATTATTTAGTGGTTGCAGTCCTCAATTATTTCCCATAAAACCAAAAATTTTATGAAGAACAGACCAAAAAATATGAGACAGCAATCTGGCCATTCTATGAAATTCTGGACATATAAGAGGTATGTCCATTTGGTATATGAAAGCTACATGACCACTACATCACCACTGTAGTTTCACAGATGTGGAGAACTAGGAACACGTGTCTGTTGTTAACTACAATATTAAGTCACCATAGACAACGCTATGAAGTTGTTAAAACAGCTAACAAAGCAATGTGTTGTACTACCAGTAGGATTTTCCACAAGAGTCATGTGCTGGGTTAGCTCGTGATGAGATGAGTTACTATAAACAAGACATCTGACTGAGTAAATATAAAGAATGCTCATAAAGTTGATCTAGGCCTGACTGTTCACCCCTACTCATGAATTCCTCATGCCCTCAGCTTCTTTTCCAAGAAAGAAAGAATGAATGAGGTGGCATGCTCAGAGCACAGATATTTGTTTAAAAATGGACAGTAGATAAAGTTCACCTATGAATAGGAAAAAGGACATATCAATCAGGATAAACTGATGTATTGCTGCAGGAGAGGTATATATTCATTTGCTTACGAAAAAGTCATATTTTATTTATTTAACATTTGTTTACCAGGAAAGTCTGACTTGAAATGAAGCCAATTTTCAATGGAGGCCAGGGAGGAATGCTCAAGACACATAAACCGGAGCACCCATAGGAAACCCACACGAATGTAGGGAGGACATGAAGACTCCACATAGAAGGTACCCCAGCTGAGAATCAAACCGCAGAACCATTTGCTGTGAGGTTACAATGCTACCGCTGCACCACTGCGCCTTCTATATCCTGGAACTATCTAAACAGAAGTCCATGCTGGCACAGTAGTATTTATATCTGTCTGTCTGTCTGTCTGTCTGTCTCATTCTTCCCTTTCTCTCTCTTTCTTTTCTCTTTCATATGGCTTTGGGTCAGACAAATAGAAGGTTTTAGAAGGAACTGATATGACTGTTTGTCACTGGCAAAATCAGTCTGTAGTTTATTCTTGGTGGAAGGCTGTTTTAAGTGTCTAGCTAGATTCTCATCAGTCAAACATTTGGGCTCCTACCTGTCATGTTAGAAGGCTCAATAAATAACACACACTCATATCTAACATCAACATTTTTAAAAGTGTATATAGTTTTTCAAATTGAAAGACATAGCTTACAGGAACAAATAATATCAGTCAACAATAACTAAATAAACAAACAAATAAATATATAAATAAATAAATAAATAAAAGAAAAAAGTGAAGGGATTAATGAAATAGGCCTAAAGTGGAGAATAAATAAACCAAATTAGGCCATAGTATGAAACTTAATTATATTTATTATTAGTTATCTGATTGTGTACAACAGATACAGACAAAATGATAAGAATGCCAATGATTTAATGAAAATCCTGATAATGATGTGCCTTTCAATTTTCTAGCATTTTTTTGGTGGCCATTGTTACCAGTGATAACAGCTTGTCATATTCTGTCAATTTATCCAATAAATAGGAGATACCAACATGGCTTCACTCAGAGCTCATGCAGTCTGAAAAAGAAAATAGGTGTAAAAAGTCCAGCAAAAGCTAACAATATAGGTAAAATTCAGTTACAACCTAATCATTAAAGGGCTTGTATGTCAGCAAAAAGGGAATCTGGATAAGTTAATAGAAATCAACTAGAAAAGAAAATAAAAGAAAAAAAAACAGTCTAATGGGGAAGAGTCTTGTAGCTGTTCAACAAAAAGCAGTTCAGATTTATGTTTTAGTACACAAGATGGTTTCCAGTAATTTATAGGAAAAATAAATTAAATGCATTCAGATGAGGTTTAACTAAGTGAGATACTGGTGGAATATAGAACATCAAATGACAAAAGGCTGGAAAGATAGAAGAAGCTTAAAGTAGCTCTTCAGACTAGCTGATGAAACTGTAGAAATCAGAGGCTAAACCAAAGAAAAGACTGGCTAAATATGAAAGTTTTTAAGAACTGTTTCAAAAAATAGTATAGTTAGAATGCAGAGCATTCCAGAAGAATGTACATTTTCTGCTAAATCATAAAAACTAGAAGAAATAGATTTTATTAATTTTATGAAAGTATAAGTAAGCAGCTGGACTGGTATTCCACAAAATGATTTGTTACAAAAACCACTCTGGTGAGGAAGAGCCTTGCAGCTGTTCAGCAAAAAGCAGTTCAGATTTTAGCTTTGGTATAAGAGATAGTAAATAAAAAAGTGTGCAGCATTGTTTGCATGCAAACCTCTCAGTTATATTAGGATTTGTTATTTGAAAGGCCATACAGTGTATATGCTCCAAATCTGGCCATGCAAAAGATGCCAGAACCTATTTTAATAAAGATGCAGTCATACCAACTAAAGGAGATGTGCCTGACAAAACTGTGGCAGAAGGGGAAAGTATTAAATATTGGGGTCACCAGTATGTTTGTGGAAAATGATTATTCACTGTATACCAGGCAGAAAAAAATACAAGTTTTATTACTGCAATCAGGGGATCTGGAAAAGGTGTACAATTCAAGTTGCTATATTCAGTTGTCTTTAGAATATTTTTTCCTGGAGAATTACAGACATTTTTGGATGCAGAACATGTTAAGGAAGAAATAAGAGTTTACCCAAAGAGTGAATAAGTAACTTGAAAGGGACTCTGTTTCTCATTCTTGTGAGAATAACAAAGCACATAGAGAGAGCTTGCCAGTGAAATGTTTCCAATTGTTTTAATGGTAAACGACTGAGTGATAGAAAAATCAGGTGTACTTTGGACTTGAACAAGAGATGAGTGTTGGGTGGTTGAGGTGATAAGGAAGTTAGGAAATAAATGGAACTCTTGTAAAGTGTCATTTCCATAAGATGCTATTTAGATGTGAGAACTGTTCTTCTGCAAGAAGTGGTTAAAAAGAGTAGATGTTTATTGAATGTGTTAAATTTGTAGGAAGACTCTAAAGCATAATTCCCACTTTGCTATTAATGTTTACAAGGATAATGAATGGAGTGAAGAAGTAACTGTAAGTAAAAACAGTTTTTGTTCTTAGTAATGTGTGTATAATAAATTACTTGAAATAAATTGCATGTTTTTTTCAAACATCTTTATTAAATTTATACATATGAGAAAGGCAATCTTATATTTATATAAATGAAAAACATACAAAATGATATCACTTTAGTTGCAAACAGTTTACATCACAGACACCATTGAAACAACTGTAGCTGTTAACATTATACATCACATAAACCATCCAGTCATTGTCAGTTAATCATTATATAATTTATTCAAATCCTGCCTCTTAAACCACTTTCCTGCTCTGCATATATTGTTCCCACAATTCCCATTTTTTCATATGTAGTTTTCTCCTTCCCTTTTCTAAGGATCCTAATTCCAGTTGTTTTATCTCTGTCACTATATTCACTACTTCTAGTAAAGTTTGTCTAGACTTTGATTTCCATTTTCTAGTAATTGTTTTTTTGGCAGCCACCATGATTAGACTCAGCAAGGCTTTACTATGTCTAGGCAATTCCAGTTCTGTAGCATAACTCAAAAAAAAATCATCTCCCCTAGTCAGTCCAATCTGCCCACCCAGCATCTCCGACAGGGTGGTCCGCAGGGAATCCGAAAAGTCTCCAAGTCCAAAAAAATAGGAATTAAAATGCTCAGCACCAAAACAACCAAAAAAAAAATGTTAAAAGAACACTTTGGAAGAAAACACCAAGCTGCTGAGTGCACTGTGGACAACAACCACATTTGTATGTGCCTACTTTCCCTTCTTTTTGAATAGTTTTGTTTCATTTGTTATTTTCAAGTATGTTTTTAATTTTCTGTCATTTCCTATACATACATTTCAGGGCTTTTTTAAAAAATACGTCTGAATCAGAAATATTCTTAAACCTTTCCCATTCTTTTTCCAAAATCCCTTTAATTATGGCCTAATCTCCATTAAAATCAGTAACAAAGCCATCCTCAAACTCATTTTCCTTACTAGTTGTTGTACCTATTGTGTCAATACTAACAGTGTACATTCATTCACAGAGGAGAAAATGTTTATCTAGTGAGTAGAGACAAAACAGTAGTGAATGTTTTTCTAACTGCAACACAAGTGGACTGGTTTATGTGTATTTGTTGGACTGTGCATCATGTTTACTGTGAAATTATTAAAGATTTGCACTCCGCAGCCCGGTGTTTTAATCCCAAACGTCAGCCAGCTCATCACACTTCCAAAAACACGTTCCCAGCCACCTGAAGTAAATTGCATGTTATACTGTAAAGTAGTTCTTTATATTATGCAGAGCTATTTTAAATGAGAGGTAGGAAAGGGGTCTTATCAGTGACTGATGTTTAAGCTAATTATGTTAAAGTGAGAAAGCACTTTTTTTGATAACTGTAGTGTATCTAGGGTGTATACTGTAACATGATGAACCTGGATGTATAATGTATTATAACAGTATAATGTTGTGCTCATGCACTGCTGGGGGATGTAAAATTGCATAAATCGTATATGTATATTAAGTTTATAATAATTTTCTGATGGTATTAAACAAGTGGCAGACTAATGTTCTGAGTTTATGGTACAGCCAAGGGATTTGTTTTCTTTTTCTAAGTAAATATGTTAGAAAATGGAAAGAATAGAATTGGCAGCTTTCTAGCATTATAAAAGAGCTATTTATTGCATTTGTAAAACTATTAGCTGTTTTTTTCCACTAGCAAATGCCTGCAGTAGGAAACAGGCTGTCTACTGGTAAGCCAATTAAACAGGAAACGAACGAACCATGTGGTCAGAGGAATTTGAAACACTGTAAGTAGTATTTAAAGAGGAACTGGCAAGCAGTTTTGTAAAAATAAATTAAGATTGAAACTGATAGAAGTGAATACTTTTGCAAGTAGATTCATACTTCTCAATCTTGGCTTTTCAATATTAAATATGGCAGTGTACAATTGACTTTATTCATTTTGGGGGTAGGCAGTGCACTTAAGGCTAAAAAAACAGTTAACTGAGGGAATACATATTGTGTTATACATCTGAGAGGGAAACAGAACTATGGCAGGGACAGGTGGTATATGTGCAAGAGGAAACTCAGGTTCTAGCATGCACTTCCAGCATAATTGAACCTAACTTTTGAATAGGTAAAGCCTGTAGGTTTAGCTGCCTATTTGGAGAAATTGCCCATAAATGAAAAGGTAAATTCCATTTTTGAAAGAGTATATAGTTTTATATGTGGAGTTAAAAGAGGCTGATATTTGAAACTGTTTTCACTTTTTTGTTTCTTCAGTCTTTTTATTGAAGTGAAAAGTCTGGAAAAATGACGTGTTTAAACAGAGATGAAAAGCAACAACTGAATAAAATATCAGCCAGCCATGCATTAATGTGTGCATTAAGTTACACGGAAGCATATATTCAAAAGGACTGTCAGGCAGAATATGTGAAAGTAATAGCTTCTTATCACAATGACTGCCTTATCAATTATATCATAAAATATAAATGGCACTGCAGGTATGGGCAAAAAGCAAAGAGTACTGAATTATGTTAAGAAGTGTAAGTGCAAATAGAAATGTTACAGTGGGCGTATTCAGATAGAAATGAACATATGAATTTGACAAAGAAAGGATTTCAGAGCATATTTTCAGCAGAATGCCACGATCAAAGGAGGAGGGGCGGAGATAATAATATTGATTGTATGATGGACTTGAATAGTGATAGAAAAAGAAAAGAAAGACAGTAACTGACAATTTTTAGTAATAAGGAGCTACTGGCTGGGAAGGAGGATTACATTGGCATATTTTTATATTCCACCTAAAATTTATGTTATGGAACATAAAAGAATGTTGGGAGACATCATTGGCTTTCATTAGGGAATATTATTTATGGTTGGGAACCGAACTTGATTTGCAATAGCAAGGATATATCTGGGAGATTTAGAAGGGAATATATAGCAAACTGGGTAGATTTATAAAGAAATAAATGTGAATATTTGGAATGGAAGATGTAAATTTACTAGCAGGAACTCAGTCAGGATTTACATATTATTATCCAGGGTGCAATAACTTGGCTAGACTGGACAGAAATTATATTTCACAGGAGCATGAATGTTTAACTGAAAGCTATGAAACACATGAAATAATTATTTTAGATCATGCAACAATAAAGACTAAGACAAAGATTCAGGGTAATGAAGTAAAAATGGGACACTGATGCTTTCCTATTTATTTGTTAAAAAGAGAAATTAAAGAATGGGTTGTGGAAATGATTACTTCAGAAAAGATAGTTATGGAGAAGGATAAAATGAAAATGGACTCTGGAATTCAGTAAACTCCATGTAGGCTTTGCACGAAGCTTACATGGAGTTTACATGTGTATGCGGAAGTGCGCAATGAGCAGCAGTGCTCATTGCATATTCATGCCATACAGGGCATTTAAACATAAATAAATGTGGTTTCATGGCTGGCAACAGTCATGGACAATATCAGAATAATACCACTAGTAATCCCATGTCTCTGACATAATATGTGATTTAGAGCTATCAGAGTTGATTCTGCACAAACGCATTTGTGCAACTATTATGACATGTCTGCCCTCTATGAAGGTAATCAGGCACACTGTCCTGGCACCATAACAACTACTGGAAGTGTTAGGAGGGACACTGCTATACCTGTATGCGACATTATGATAAATACAGGCTAGTTGACCAGTGTGCATGGCATATATATATATATATATATATATATATATATATATATATATATATATATATATATATATATATATATATATATATATATATATACAGAGAGAGAGAGATAGAGCACAATCCACACTGTTATGAATGTTACCTATGCCGTTAATGTTGTCAAACAGCTATGTACTGTGTGCATCACCAGAACAGGTAGCACACGTGTATCTGGTGTAACAACTTGATGGGGGTTTCACACCATCAGGCAGTAATGTTTATGCCACAAAAAGAAAACCTAGGTATGGCCAATAAGATGTGTGACAGTCCACTGTGACAAAGATGGTACACTTCAGTTGCACATCACTGGAAGATGTGTAGTGAGGTACATGAAGAAGGGTGCATTGTACTCAGTTATTGGTGTGATGGAGGCTGTGAACTATGGCAGTATTATGGCCTCTGATGTGGATGTCCTTCACATACTCAGTAGTTCTGTTACATACAAGGGATTAGTCAGCACTGTGATCGAATGCTGGTGGACATTCCACTTGCCATCTACCCCAGAACACAGGTCACATACCTATTGGTCTGATTATAGGCTATGATGTCTATTATACTTGGGTTGTGTGTTTGTTTTCCTGATGTAACAAATATCCCCATATTTTTGTGTCATTGCAAGTGTTGTCATGGCTCTGGCAGCAATCTTTGGTGTGTGTTGATACTGTCTGTATTATACTAATATCACAGTTGGAGTCAATGATTGCCTACAATCTGTAGTCCTTCCAATAGCTGTCTGGACACAAGATGTGTATGTCATCTGTGATGTCTGTCACTTAAATAATGGACAGAAAAGGGCCTAGTAGACAGCCCTGATGTATGGATCTGATCATTGGACCTGAGATATAGGTCACTTCACAGATTTCACCATATTTGGATGTCGCTTATATGATACAGTGGTCTACCCACTTGGCGATATAGGTGTATATGGCCACATCTGACAGTGTTGAGTGAATACCTCACTGTGGATTTGTGGCAAATGCTTTGGGCTTGTCATGATCAAAAGAATGATAGTGTTGTCATTCATGCCGTCAATGACCTCTTTGAGGACATCTAACAGATATAAAAGACATAATGTAGCATTAACAATTCACACAGTTCTGTTTCACACAGCCAGGATATCGCTAGTGTTCACTTAGAAAAAATCCATGATGACATGTTGGTCTACCTCACAGATGAGGAGAGTCAGGATGTGTCTAGAAATGTATTCGTCGGGTGCTGTTCCCCCCAACTCAGACAGATGCTTGTTGATGTACACTCTTCTACAGGAACATAGTCTGTGTGGATGGCGTGTTGAAGTCTGTATTCACCATGTCAGGAAGGTGTATCTGATGAGTCACGGTATAGGTAATCTGTGATGTTGTCACAGCCCCTTGATTCTGTGTGATAGGCCTGGATGAAGGTACTGGCTATCTTCAACTGGCCTAGGGTTTGAACACAATCACCCACAGCAGGTATCACTGAGAAACTCTTCCAGCTGGGAATTAAACCTTACATCACTATATGGGTAACCAATTGTCTCACTGACAGAACACATGCTGTGAAAGTTGGTGAATCAGCCTGTACAATTAGAGCTATCACCACTGGTGTACCCCAGGGATGTGTGCTTGGCCTTTAACTGTTTGGAATCTATTTCTCAACAGTTCAGGCTAAAGTATATGGCCTTTGGCTTACCACATTTGCTGATTCTTGCATACTGGGTGCAAGTATTAAGTCCACGTATGATGATATACTACTGGAGGGGCTAACACAGACAAATGATTGGTGACAAAGCCACACAGTCTACAAATGAATGCAAAAATGTGTCTTTATTTTGTCCTTCTGCAAAGTGGAATTCCCTTCTAATTATGGCATTGACAGCAACTCTGAAAGCCAGTGATGCAAGCACTGGGAGCACACGTACATAGCAATCTGAACTTCGATGACCAAGTGTCCACCCTGGTATTGAAAGCTTATGTTGTGCATGTCATATGTCACACCATTGTATTCCAATCTCAGTATTATATTACAGCACTGTACTCGAACCTAATCAGAACACTAATATAGAGTATAATGCTCCTGTTTGCATGTACCTCATCAGACACATGCAGCAGCTGGAGAGACCACAGGGGTTACTCACCAAGAAAACACAGTGCCTACAAACCATGCCATGAATATGTGGATAGACTGAAATCCATGTCACTGTAATCTGTATCGTATAGGATGAGTTGACTTCAGCCTGGCCTCCAGGCTAGTCTCGACCCTTCCCTAGTGGAAATAGTGCACATCCAAAGATCAGAGCAGTGTCTGGTGAGGAGAATATGGCAATAACAGTGTTCCACATGCTGGTGTAAAAGTCCCTGTGTTATGTCAAGCAACTGTGCGTGCGCACGCACACACACACACACACACACACACACACACACACACACACACACGCACACACACCCCAGATGACTTTAGTGAGAATAGAACCCCTACCTACCTAAGTACCAGACTTAAAAAATATTACCTTTAGAAGAAGCTGTATACTATTTTAACAAGGTCTTCCTTGATACCCCAGATACTTTAACTTCCATTACAAAAGAACAAGATTTAATCATGCTCCATGGCTTACAAAACCATCAAAACTAATTATTTTCTTAACATCCACATTTCTCAAACTATAAAAAAGGTGCACAAAAAAATGGGCTCCCTATACAGACAAAGAAACTTTCTGACAGACCATGCTAAAATCACCCTAGCTCAAACTCACCTTCTATCTACACTACTCTATGCAGCCCCAACTCTCACTCATGTCAGGACATTCGAGCTGGTCAAACTCGAGTCTTGCTATAACAAAATTGCTAAGTTCGCTACAAACTCACCTTTCAGAACCCACCATTGCCTACCACTTAGGGAACTCCAGTGGCTTGAACTCTCACACCTACTACTCTATCAACAACTTGTCATAGCCTACAACACCCTAAAACAACCTGACAAAACTCCCGCACTGAAGCAACTGCTGACCAACTACACCCCAAATCGCCCACTCCGCTTCGTCAATAAACCACTTCTCAGTGTTACCACTGCTAACAACACAGCCAGCAAAGCCTTATTCTCACACACTATAGCTAAAATTTGAAGTAATCTCCCCTCACCCATAACTGCTGCAGCTAATGCCAACCAATTCAAAAACACCCTTTAGGCCCATCTCGTACACTCCTGGCTTTGTCCATGTGTCACATAGTCCAAAACTCTAATCCCTCTATACTATCCCTACCACTATTGTTTTTGCCCAGTTAAGATTTCCTCAAATGCATGACTCCCAAACCTAGAGTTATACACAATGTACTCTCTACTTGTTTGTACTTTACAAACATAATGTACATATGTAAATAGACATAAACTGAATAGTCAGTATGGCTTTCCATCTCTCACTAGACTAGTCAAGTAGAACAAAAGCATGTACCTCACTTTGTATACTATCAGCATGGTAGTCAAATACCATTTTTAATGTATATACTGCTGTGATGCCCTATCTGTCTTGTGGAACTTCTCTATCTAACTTGATACGAAATGTAGAAGGTCAATAATTTATATGACTCTCTTTCTGTCTTTCATCTTTCACTATATAGAAAAATAGTGAATACTGGCTGTCTTCCTTCACTTTGTATAATATTTTAAATTTGTATTGCTGTGATGTACTACTTTTTTGTATACAAATGATGATACAATGTCCTTTTTTTTGTTATGTAATGGAGCTTTTCTCCTCGGGCCTCCGCTGAAAACGGACATCGTCCAGTCGGACTTTCCCGGTTAACAAAAACTAAATAAATAAAATAAATACATTTTCTCCAGGGCCTGGGCCTGGAAAGAATGGCACAAAAATAAGAACCTAGCAAATGAAATTAATTTTAAACAACTCTATAATAAAGCACAGAAATTAATTAAAAATGACAAAAAAACTATTTTTCGCAACAACTATCTAGTCAAAGAAAAAAATCCAAAAAAATTTTGGAAATCTATCTCTTCTTTCCTTAATCCATGAACCACACAAAACCCATTGCCATTCACTGACAATGACCTACAACAGATAGCCCACATTTTCAACTCCAGCTTTATTGACATCATTCTTAAACTTGTTAAAGAACTGCCTCCAACAACAAACAAATGCCCCAACAGTAAGATTAATAACTCAAATCTTTCTCAAGAGAAACCCAGCCTGCATCCTCCACTCTACAATGATAACACTGATAACCTCTCAGAATCTCTAACATTCTCCCTAAAACCAGTGCCCACCTTTCAAATATTTAAACTACTAACTAAACTAAAACCATGGTCACCCTCTGCAGATAACCTTCCCTCCAAATTCGTGAAACTTAGTATTATAATTAACTGATCCATCTCTGAATCTACAGTCCCTCAAGTTTGGGAGAAATCCATAATAACTCCTCTTCATAAAGGTGGTAATGCCAACAATTTAACTAACTACTGACCCATTTCCATACTCTCACCATTATCAAAAATGCTAGAAAAGTGCTTACACACTCAACTGCTAAAACACTTCACTGACAATAATCTCCTTGCCCCTACTCAACATGGCTTTCATCCTGCATATAGTACTACTACAGCCTTCCTTTTTTTACAGACAGTAGACCTATCCAAAGCTTTCAACACAATGTCACATACTAAACTAATTTAACAACTGGCGACTCTAGGATGATCCAAACATACCCTTAATTGGTTCACTATTTACCTGGACAACAGAAAACAATCTGTGAGATTGCAAAACCAACCATCTCATTACCTGGTCAATAAGACTGGTGTCCTCCAAGGTCAATTATTGGATCTTTGCTTTTTAATGTATTTATAAATAATCTCCACACAGTCTCACTTCAAAGTTAACTCATCCAATATGTGGACAATTCTACCATCATATCTTCCCCTAACAACTTCAAGATCTCCTAAAAAATAACACAAAATGCATTCTTGGCAACAGAAACATGGCTTAATGAACCACAATTACTGCTACATCCCAGAAAATCTAAGTTACTGGTGTTCTCATTCAAACCATCTCCATAAGATTTAAAAATTTATTCCCAAAACAAGACTGAAACAGAAGTGATGAATACTGCAAAATTATTAGGCATTACTATAGATGACAAACTATCCTTTGAACAACATATACTTAGTACAATAAAAACATAGTTTAAATTAGGTAAACTTTACAGACATAAATTATACATAAATAAACTCACAGGAACAAAGCTGGCGAATACCCCCCTACTCCCTTCTCTCCTCTATGACTTCCCCATTTTTACAAACCATCACACATCTCTCAGTAACAAATTACAATCATGCTATTATAAAATTGCTAAATTTGCCTGCAGGCTACCAAACTGCACATACTATTGCCAAGCCATCAAGGAATTGAATTGACTCCAGTTCCCCCACTACCTTCATTACACCCAATTCACTATTGCTCACAAACCAATATATAACCCAGACAATTGCCCCACATTTCAAGATATCCTACAAACCTACATTCCTTCTAGGAATCTTTGGTCCAATAATAAACAACTCTTATGTGTATCCAAACCCAACAAAAGAACTGGTCAAAGCTTATACTCCCACTCCATAGCAAAATTATGGAATAATCTACTCCCTCCACTACACTACGTCATTCCATAAAAACCTTCAAAACTACCCTAAAAAGCCACTTTCTCAATAACCACATCTGCCTTTGTGGCCAAACCTATAGACCACCTTAGAACTAATCTTAGGAGCCTGCTGAATAATCTGACTTATATGTTCCTAACTGACAACAACCATATTATCTATGCTCTTTTACTTCTTGACATAACTAATCTGTATTTCCTTCACTGATTTATCTCTTACAATCGTTTAAATTACTAACCTCTCTTCTATCAAAGTGCTTAATTGAATAGATTGCTAGCATTTGTTATTCTTCCTGCATACTATACTGCCATAAAGTGCTGAATATGTAACACCATTAAAATGCTATATATGTAATACCAACACCTTACCTGTCTCTATAAAATATTCTACTTTATTTCTAATTACTAAAAATTGTATAAAAAGTTATAACTGTTTTATTATTGTAATAGTTTGACTTTGTAATAATCCTTGTACAGTAACTGGAACTTTTCTCCCCTGGCCTGAACTGAAAATGGATTTTGGACCCAGTGGACATTTCTGGTCAATAAATAAATAAATAAATAAATAAATAAATAAGTAGACTGACTGCAGAACTCTGTATTTAAGTCAAGCGCCAAAGCTCAAGACTGACTTGGAGTGTCTCAGACAACACTTTAAAGCTGATGACATCAGCAATGTCTGCTGAAGAGAATATGGCAATAACAGTGTCCCACATGCTGATGTAAGAGGCTCTCTGTAATGTCAAGCAAGTGTACACATACACACACACCCACCCCAGTTGATGGCAATGAGAACATATTTCATAGGTTCATAGGTAGGTACTAGGCTATCTGCCTGAAGGCATTTATAAGCCTAGCCAGAATGTGTTGGCTTTCACCACCCCCTTAGATTAATTCCCTGTGCCTCTGTCCAGCAGAGCCACTGAAGTGATCCCCAGGGTAAATTTTCTATTTCCCATCCACTCATCAAGGTTTCTCTTGAAGAGTGTTAGCAAGGAGCTCTGCCTAATGTAGATTGGAATCTTATTTCAAAGCATGGGAAGCCTCTGGGACAGGAATCTGTCCCTCCAGCATGTCCTATTTATTGTTGTGGTGAGGTTTAGATCCCTTGCATGTTTGGCTCAAGGGGATAAGGTTTTCTTTAGGTGGAGCATGTCCATCAATTCTGGGTTGGACATGGCCTTGTATGTCAGGCAGAGATCACCTCTGAGGAGGCGGTATGCAACCGAGTACAGCTGGAGTTTCTTCAGTCGAGCTGCATAGGGCATCTGTTTGAGGCCAGTGATACTCTTGGTGAGGTACTTCTGTGGACTTTCCAGCAGTTGCAGGTGTCTTGTAAGGTACATCACAAATGGGGCGTTGTACTCTATGATGGGTCTGATGAGTGATGAGTAGAGGGGCACAATGACCTCTTTTGATCTGGATGCGAACACTTTTGTGATTAGGTAGGCCACATAGAAGGATTTTCTAGCACTTTGGCAATGTGATTATCAAAGGAGAGATTAGGATCTACTTGGCTCCCCAGATCCCTTATTATGTTTTCCATATTTAGGGGACTACCACGTATGTGGTAGTTTGTGGGTACTTTGTTTTTTCCAAATGGGATGACTATGCACTTTTTAGCATTTAGCTTGTGGCCATGATTTTGACACAAGGTATCTTTCTCAGTGAGACCCTTTTGGAGGATTTGTGTGTCAGCCGGAGAGTCAATTATAGCCCCTAGTTTGCAGTCGTCTGTGGACTTGGTCAGCCATAGTCCTCCTGTGCTTGCCTGTACCTCTGAGAAGTATAGGCAGAACAGGAGGGGTCCTAGGACTGAGCCCTGGGGAATGCCACTTGTAACCGATTTAAAGTCAGACCTAGCTCCTGCAACTCTCATTATGTGGGTTCTGTCCATGAGCCAGTTGGCAACCCATCTTGTGACATAGGGCTTTATGTTCAGGCTGGTGAGTTTGTCTATAATACCAGAATGGGGAATGGTGTCAAAGGCCTTTGTGAGGTCTAGGTAGGCTGTGTGTACCACCTTTCTCTCGTCTATAGCCTTGGTAACTGTCTCAAAGAAGTCCACTAGGTTTAGGAGGCATGATCTGCCCTTGACAAAGCTGAACTGGGTAGGGTCCGGTGTTTGGAGGTTCCCAATGTCTCTGTTAATGAGTTACATGTTGATGCATTCCATAGCCTTGCAGACCAAGCTAGTCAGGCTTATAGGGTGATAGTTCCTGGAGTCTGTTGTGGCTCCACCTTTGTGGAGCAGAATAGCTGTTGCTGTGCACCACTCTGTGGGTACGTAGCCTGTGGAGAGGCTGAGTTTGAACAGTGTGTTTAGGTGAGGGGTTAGTTCATTTTTGAGCTTGTGTAGGATGCAGCCTGGGACACCGTCCAGTCCCATTGATGCTGTGTTTTTGGCTTTGGAGATGGCTGTTTTAACCTGAGTGTCTGTGATTTCAGGGGCTCTACATTCTTCTGGTATGGTTATGTGCCCTTTTGGGGTTGAGAGGGGGGTGATGTTTGCACTGAACCTGTCTTCCAGGATGTTGGCGATATCGGTTGGTTCAGTGTATTTTGTGCCATTCTGCACTAACTCTGAGCAGATCTGAGCATTGCCACTTAGATTCTTGACATAGCTAAAGAATGTCTTGTGGTTATCTTTGGAGTCCTTGGCAATTTTTCTTTCGAAGCTCGCCTTGGATGATTTTATGAGGGATTGTAGTTTCTTGCTGATACTGATCAGGGATGTCTTCCCTTCCTGGGATTTTACTCTTTTCTGTACTGGTTTCCTCCTTCTATTGTATAGCTTGTTTATGGCAGGGGTCCACCAGACTGATTTCCTTTTCTTGTTGGAGTGAGTCTTGGTTTTGCTTGGGATAGCACAATCCATGCATTCTTGTAGGTGCCCATAGAATGCATTAGTAAAGGATTTTGCAGCTTGGACAGCATTATCCTTTCACATGGAGGCTTTGAAACTTTCCACCTTGGTCTTAAGTAATGTGAAGTTTGCTTTTGAAAAGTTTTTCATGGTGGTTTCCTTGTCCGGGGTTGGGGGGGCAGAATGTGGACATCCAAAGTGATTTTTTTATGGTCAGATCCAATCAGCGAGGGGTTGACCTCTGGTGTGGAACACCGGTCTCCCATGTTGGTGATGACCAGGTCCAATATGTTGTCAGCTCTGGTGGGAGTATTGACCAGTTGATCCAGGGCATTTGAGTTTGTAAATTCTAGGAAATGTTGGGCAAGGGAGTTAGTACTTGAGTAGTTCTCCCAGTTAATGTTTGGGTAATTGAAATCATCAAATATTAGGGTGTTTGGTAGGACCTTTATGTTTCCCAGTGTTTCCAGAAATGCGGAATGGGGGTCCTGGGACATGGTGGGTGATCTGTAGCAAGCTACAGTTTGAATTGCAGTTTTGCCCATTGTTAGTTGCATGTGGATGATCTCTGAAGCATCGTGCTGTGCCATTAACCTGGAGGTGTGGGTATCCTTAATGAATATGGCTACGTCCCCACCTTTTGTATTTTGGTCCGGGTTCTGTGGCCAAAATGTATGGTATGAGTTGTAGCCTGGTCGTGCTGGTGTGCTCTCTGGACCCTTAAACCAGGTTTCTGTTACTGCACATATATCAATTTTCTCCATACTGAGGAGTGCCTCGAGTGCATGCATTTTGAGGTTTAGACTTCTGGCATTGAGTAGCATTGCCCTCAGTTTTTTGTTACTTGTGCTATTTACAGTGGTGGGTTTGTCTTTTGAGCCTTGCCTAAAAAAGGCACTATGGGGGTGGCAAGAGCCATGGCCAGTATTCGAAAGTCTAAGGGTGACAGGTGCAAGCCATCATTAGCGAAGCAGTGTGGCTTGTCGAGCATGTCATCCCAGGTGGACAGACACTGGATCCCCTTTGAATGGCACCAGAAACTTAGCCAGTTGTTGAAATTGATCATTTTTTCTTTATACCATGACCCCTACCTATCTAAGTACATAGTCTACAGAACTCTGTATTTAAAGCAAGTTCCACAGCTCAAGTCTGACTTGGAGTTTCTCAGACAACATTTTATAGCTGATATCATCAATAGTGTCTGGCGAGGAGAATATGGCAATAACAGTGTCCCATATGCTGGTGTAAAAGATTCTTTCTGTGTAATATCAAGCAAGTTCATGTGCACACACACACACACACACACACACACACACACACACACACACACACACACACACACACACACACACCAGTTGACTGCAGTGAGAATAGAACGCCTAGTTATCGAAGTGCATAGACTATAGAACTCTGGATTTAAGCCAAGCACCACAGCTCAAGTCTGACTTGGAGTGTCTCAGATAACACTTTATAGCTAATGACATCAGCAGTGTCTAATGAGGAGAATATAGCAGTAACAGTGTCCCACATGCTGGTGTAAAAGGATCTCTGTAATGTCAAGCAAGTGCACACACACACACACACACACACACACACACACACACACACACACACACACACACACACACACACACACACACACACACACCAGTTGACCGCAGTGAGAACAGAACCTCATACCCATCTAAATGCCCAGACTACAGCATTTATTACTTTACACAAGCATCATGACACAAGTCTGACTCTTACAAGGCTGCAGACCAACTTGTAGTGTATGACATCAGAAGTGCATGTTAGAAATAAGATGTTGGGAGGACTGCATGAAATGGATGTGGAGGCATGTGCAAGTATCAAAATACTGTCAGTTAATGAGATTGGAGTGGTAACTTAGGACACACATGTCTGCTCTTCTGGCTAGACACACACACCTCACAAACACACACACACACGCACACACGCGGACATGCACACACAGACACACACACACACACACACACACACACACACACACACACACACACACACACACACACACACACACACACACACACAGTTGACTGCAGTGAGAACAGAATCCCTACCTATCTAAGTAGAGAGATGACAGAACTCAATACTTTACACAAGTGCTATGGCACAATTCTGACTTTTACAAGGCTGCAGAACAACTTATAGAGCATGACATCAACACTGGATGTAGGAGAGAAAATGATGAGAGGCCTGCGTAGATTCATAGCATAGCTTTATAGGTTCCTAGGAGGTTAGTAGGCTAATGGCCCTAAGGTCTTCACAAGCCTAGCTGTGTAAAAACCAAAGTACTCTTACTGAGCATAGTTAGATGTTCATTGTTAGCAGATCAATTTTGTGATCAGCACCGACTGGCCTTGTCCACATAGGACATAGGTGCCAACCCTGGGTGAATTTATAATCACCCATCCAGTTGTCAAATTTGAGCTTGAGTAAGGTCATTAAGTAGCACTGCTTCATATGCAGTGGGAGCCTAATACAGAGGAACATCAACTGGTGGGAGATATATCTGTTTCTCAAGCATGTTCTGTTTATATCACAGGCTATGTTGAGATCCCTGGAGAAAGTTATTCTTGTCTCATTTGATTTGCAGGTGTTCAGTATTTACATTAGGGCAGGGTCCCAGACTTCTTTGTAGGCCAGGCACAGGTTGCCTTTCAACAGCCTGTATGATACTGAATACAGTGACAGGGCTTTCATTCTTTCCATATATAACATGTTATGGAGGCCTTGGATTCTCTTGTTCAGATACCTCTGTGGTCTGTCCTGTTGCTGCAGGTGTCTGGTGAGGTAAATAGAGAAGGAGCATTGTACTCAATTAATGGCCTGATATGGGCTGAGTACAGCAGAGCTATAACCTCTCTGGTCCTTGGATGTGATGCCCTTAGTTATGAGGTGGGCAATGTAGAATTTGTGTCTTACCACTATGGGAACTTAGTTATTGAAGTTTAGATTGCTATTAACCTGTGTTCTCAAGTCTCCCACCACTGACTTTATGATTTATAACATAATTAGGAGGATTACTTTTTTGCCAAAGGGGACAATGAGGCATTTTCTTGCATTAAGTTTCGGTCCATGAGTTTGGCACCAATCATTTGTCTGTGTCAGGCCTTTCTGTAATATGTTAACATTGTTGAAGGACTCTAAATGATTTTGCCCAGTTGACAGTCATCTGCAAACTTGGTAAGCCACAGGCCATCTACCTTTGTCTGGACTTCAGAGAAATAGTTTCCAAACAGTACTGGGGCCATCACAGATCATTGTGGTACTCCACTGGTAACTGGTCTACTGTTGGAGGTGGACTCCCCAACTTTGGCAATCTGTGTTCTGTCGGTGAGCCAGTTGGCTACCAATCTAGTAATTTATGGGTTAATCCTCAGATGGGGGAGTTTCTCTGTGATACCTGAATGGGGGATTGTGTGAAAGGGCTTGTCTAAATCAAAATAGGCAGTATGTCCTGTTTTCCCTCATCCAGGGCTTTGGGGACATTATCAAAGAAATACACTAGGTTTATTAACCAAGCTCTACACTTGACAAAACCAATATAGGTCAGATCAAGAGTGCTGAAGGTCACCTATGTTCCTGTGGATAAGATTCATGATGAATATTTTTATAGCCTTGCAGATAAGGCTGGTTAGACTTATGGGTCAATAGTTCCCAGGGCCCGTTGATGGATGTATAGGCATGTTTAACTCTGAAGATCGTTCTACTTCTGCATGTTACCAGATTGACATGCATTGCATACCACACAATATTTGATATTAATGTATGTAGTGCAGTTGATATATTTGTGAAAAAGTACTGAAGACACTAGGGTTGCAGTGCACGGGGGAGGCAACACATGGCTGCATTGTAAATATGCAACATATTGTTCAGTTTAAGTTTCCACATGTAGCTTCCTGGCATAAGGAGTAAAATGGACAGTAAACAGCACTAATATATGTTAAATTTGCCTTGGCATAGCACAACAGTGAGCAATGGGTTTGTGGGATGGTTGGCAGCACATGCAAGATATGCATTTCCATGAATTTTCCCTGTTTACACATTGTTAAGCAGTGGGCAAACTTGAGCTGTATTGCTAAAATTCTCATAGTTAGTACTGAGTGTTTGAAACAGACCTGCTGCTTAGCTGACCTTGTGACAGCAGGTGTAAATGCATTCACTCATTTCTTCTTGAGCTCAGATGATACTGGGTTTGAATCCAGTAGTATCTAATACTTTTAAAGAAATAGTGATAATGAAATGACATTATTCTTTATAGTACATTCAGCTTGTATTACTGTTTGTTGACATAGTGCAGAGTGGTTAACTGACATTATGTGGAGGTGAGTGATGACAAACTCCATACAAACACAGAGGCCAAAAAGTGAAATGATCCATTGTTTTTTCTGCTACTTATGTGTGTTGTGTGTAATTCTATTTTTTACCAGATTATAGGTGTTAAAATGGGGTAGATAGGAAAGTGGTGAAACAGGGAGCAAACGGGGGGGGGGGGGATAAAGGGAAATCAATACCAGAATGTGTAGGAAAGAGGTGGTATGAACCATATCTATCCATTTCTTCAACAGTAAAAACTGATAATATGTGCAGAATATTAGCTGAATTTAGACCGTCACCTCCAGAGAGAGGGGTGACAACAACTTAACCATCTTGTATAGACAATTGGACCGAATCAAATGTGTCAAGATGACAAGTGTGCAAAATGGACAGCTATATGTGGGACTATAGTTTTTTATGGGACAGGTGCCCATTTTTCTTTTTTTAATTCAGTAAGCGAAGAATGCTGGATAAGGGATGTAGGTATTTCTGGGTCAGGTAAATTGGGTAGGTGAGGAAGCAAATGCAAACAAACAAGACAAACAAGACAAGAGACAGGGATGGTGAGGGACAAAAAAGATTGAGGCACACCATGTTTGGGGTGAGGGAGGGGATACCACAGGCTAATGCCCATTAAACGTGGAGACAGTGATAACTGAGTCCTCACCCACTGAACTGTCATCACTGTCCCCTTACTCTGCTGTTGACTGGAATGCTTGATGTCTTTTCCTCCTATAGACCATGAGGGAGAGCAGCTTCTCTCTCTGGGGTAGGTGTACAACCAGTGGTGCCATGCACAACCCTATACTTCAACCCTGGCATCTCCCGGTGGTTGATAACATCCTCATATCTGCCACTGCTCCTGGAGGGTACCACTACTCCAGCTGCCAGGGCAGTACTACCCGAGGGCACAGGTATTGTAGGGGCAGCAGAGGCAGTGCTGCCAGATTGGCTCTGAGATGTGCTGAGCATTGGTGCTGGAGCCGGTGTAGAGGGGGCAGTGATCCATGGGAGCTGGCTTACCTTGCTGGCTGTGTAGCATTTAATGATTTGGTACAGATGGATGACATGGAAACATTTAGATGACATATAATATAAAATTAAAAAAGAGAGATAAGGGGTGGGGTGAGAGAGATAAAAAGAGATAAAATTAGTACCGTCATATGTGACTTACAATGCATTAACAGTAGTATAAAACTATTTTACCTGAAGCATTAATATTTAAGTATATGTCTTAAATACACACTGTAACTGCAGATTGTTGAAATGTGCATATATTGCACATATGCATGTTCCAATTATTAAGATTACAGTTAACAGAGAAGTATATGTGCCACTTGTATAGAGTTTAATTTAATGTTGTTGTTGTCTTTTGGCTTTTCCCGGTTAGGGGTCGCCACAGGGGAACTCCGGTCCACTAATGATTGGCAGAAGATTTTCACAGTGCCAAGTTGCCAGCTCAATGCCCAACCTTCAATGAAGGCACGCCCATTCACGCATGTCTTTTGGAATGCCACTCGACCCACGGGAAGGACATGCAGTCTCCACACTGAAGGCACTCCCTGCACACTAGCTGAGAATCGAATGGGAGAACCTCTTGCTGTGAGGCAACAACGCTACAGCTGCATCACCACAGATTACATATAGTTTAATTTAATGTAAATATTATTAAAGAAATCCAGTACTGTATATTTGTTACTCATGGTGTTTGAACCCAGGACCTGTGACTGCAGTCTTATATTTGACTCATAAAGTTGGTTTGTGCTACAGACTAATGCATACATACTTGCTGTTACAGTTAGGACATGCATGCTCAATTTGCTAAAACTGTATAAAAAAAACAGAAATCTATCTTTAACTTTTAAAGGTACAATAATACTTCTCTTGTGCTTCATACATGCCACTTGCTTCCCTCAGTTTCTCCAATCATGAAACATGAGCCAGTCTGTTAAACTGTATGTCGGCGTTAGCTGGGACAAGAACAAAAAAGAACAGAAGAGCACTATGCATACCAGTCTTCCCTACATTTAGCTTTCTAAGTATTACAAATTCTCTCTTATTATCATACTTACACAGCTGTGGGATGTCCACAGTCTCAATTTAACTTAATCAGTGGTTGAAGATATCCCTTTTGCTCCTCCCTTTTGTGCCTATGTAGATCATTAAAATGATGCCTACACTGTTCTCCAGTGGGTAGGATGCCAGTAGCACTGGATATTATGCCTACACTGTTCTCCAGTGGGCAGGATGCCAGTTGCACTGGATACAGCCTGAGCTAAACTACTCCATACCTCAGAATTGTAGCTGGAGACAGAACAGTCCCACTGCAGAAGCCTTTGGCTGTGGCTCTTTACCAGTAATCTAATAAATATCCTGGACTTCTGCGCACCACACTTCTGCACCCTAAACTTGTCAGCTTCCCCACTAACTCCAGCCATGGAAAATGATGCTTTCCCACCAATTTCAGTTATCAAATTTACTAGTAGTGAGAAAACCTGTGCAATGATGCCAACAGCATTTGCACAGTGTTAAGCGGAGAGCAGCAGTGTCAACGAGGGATGACATAAATATTTGAAATAGGAGGGTTAATCTAACACTTGACCTTAGTATGAGGGGTGTCTGCTACTGCAGCTATCATTATATATTGAAAATTGGGAGGTAAGTGTTAGGTGAGATATGTTTGCAGACATGCACTGGGGGAGTAAATGTCATGAGCTAACACATTTGTTTTTGGCTTTCTACACTGATAAAATTGATTTTTAAAGTGTGGGATTCAAACCAAGACATAAGGGACAGAATGTTTTCTTCCACAGTGTTGATTTTCCATCATTGTCACAGAAGAAGTGCTGCTCAGACATAGGAATCATTCATAAATACAGCTGACAGTTTGGTTACACATGTATGTATGTGACTATTGTATATACATCCAGTTATATATGTGTCTTATGTAATTGTGAAGGCTTTGCAAGTCCAGACAGCAAAAGTATACTTACATCACTATAGTAGACAGCATACCTTTGGTCATACATTTGAAAACACAATACGGGTTTATTATCCCTCACACATATAAGTCATATCAGCTCCACTATCTAAAGTGTTATAAGTGAGGGTGAATAAAATGAGAAGTGGAAGAACAGTAAAAATGTCTGGAATATCCTGTATGAGAAACCAGAACTATGTGAATAGCAGTCCTACTCTTACACCTTTTGCCACAAGAATATTCAAATAAAACTTGCCTCTTTTTTTGTTCACTGCTACAGTGTTAGAACAGTAAAAATAGGTTGCACACCCTGAACTAGAACTCAGAACCATCTGTACTCCAGCCCTATACTTACACCTGCTGCCACAGGACTAGTAACATGATAGTTCCATAAATTCCTACTCATTCTTAAGTTATCTGTGTTAATTGCTACTCATTGCTGCTTAGTATGTTTGTGTGATGCCCATCAGAATTAATTGAATACATCTGTTTCCAATTATTGGCTGTCTGCAGGTGTTCTATGACTGCAAGTGCTGGGGAACCTTGCTAACTGCCACACAACTGTGTTGTCACTAGTCCAGTTTGTGTACTACTAAGCATAGCAAAAACAAGATAAGCACAACCAAACCTAACATTAATTTTTCACCATTTCCCTTGTTTGTGAAGCCATGCACCATGCAAACACTGGCATTCAAAAAACTAAATAAAAGGGAAAAGTAGTTGAAATGAAGAAAATCACTCTATGAAATGAGCACTACGACAAAATGTCTGTTAGTACACATGACATATTTCTACATAGGTCTGAATTTGAACTCTCCCTCCAGTGAGCCTGCAGAATACAGTAAGGGTGCCTTATCCATCTTTGTCACACAAACAGCTTTGCAGCAGGGAACCGAAAATTAAATAAACAGAAAAGTAGTTGAAATGAAGAAAAGCAGTCTATGAAATAAACACTACAAAGTGTCTGTTAATACACATGAAATATTTCTACATAGATCTGGATTTGAACTTTCACTCCTATGAACATTCAGAACACAGTAAGGGTGCCCCATCTCACTTTGCCACACAAACAGCTTTTCATCAGCAAACTGAAATCATTCTGCATACAGCCAACTGCAAAATCTTCCACAGTACTAGAAAACATTATAACAGTTATTTGTACGTGTAATAATTTTGGATGTAGTGCACTGAGTGATCACACAACCATTTATGACTATAGCTTGCAAATATGCTGCTCTGCTTACCTCTTTGTGTTTGTTGCACATTCTTTTCTTTTCTGACTAGTAATCTGAGACATGCAGTCTATAAGACATTCTATATCCTTGTCCTTAAAATGTGTGAGAATATTACATGGCAATAATATGCAGTTGTCAACAAATGAAGGGGAGGTTGGATGTTAATGAACAGAACCTGTGAATTGTGTGCTACTTACTTCCATTTCAAACCTTGGCAAAATGACTTCTATATACTTTTTATGTCTAACCTGCACCCACTACAGATAGGGCAGTCTACACTGATGTTGTGTTTTCCTTCTCCCTGCTAGTAGTCATTCACAGTTGCAATCCATTAGCAGCAAACACTGAGGGAGTGCCTGCACTATGTTTGTATCTCCTATATGGAGCCAAGTATTTTGGATTCAGCAATTCTAATGAGTTCACACTTCATTTGCATCTTCACCATGTTGACTGCCCTGAATCTATATGATAAAAAAGCAACTGTGTAGCTAGGGAACCTGAAGGTGAGGAAACTTGTTTATGTGGAGAGCACAGAAAAGAAGCTATTTCTTTGCGATATATTTGCACAGATTATTGAACTTCAGAAGGTATGCTTGCATTTTTCAGCTATATACTGCATATGTTGAAATGTCATTCAGAAAATCTGTTTAATGTATATATATATATATATATATATATATATATATATATATATATACATATATATGTGTGTGTGTGTGTGTGTGTATATCTATATATAAATATTATATATATATATATATATATATATATATATTTTTTTTTTAATTAGGAAATGCTACATTTTTATTTGTATGCATGTATACTGATGGCATGGGCATGTTTGACAGGGCATTTTACAAGTGTACATGATTGACAATACCTTAAAATGGAATGTTCTGTGTAAAATCTGTAGACATGTTTGAGGGACATTTCATTTGATAACACTTAGCATTTCAGTGATGGTTTGTTAGCAAAATGTGTCATTTTCGTGTTCTTTGGGGGTAAGGGAGCAAAGCTGCATTTCTGTTATAGCACAAACAAGGATATGTTGTTATTGTTACTGTCTCCTTTTGGCATCTAGTCTGTTGTTCATATTTTAAATTTCTAGACTGTTTTATGTTTCTCCAGTGGGTAATACAGAAATGCTACCTTTTTTGTTTTATCTGGGAACAGTTATTTTGTAGTTATGTGATACTTATCTGTATTATCCTTCTGTTGTGTTTTAGGGCACCTAGGACTGTGGCACCCAGGCATCTCATTTCCTGAGAAACAACCCTCCAGTGACTCTGAAAATCAGGTCATTGTGGAAGCTTTTAGACAAAACGGTGCCTTTAATCTTGAAAGGGGATGTGGGGGTATGTCAGGCAGAATGCAAATTTGGCAGCAGATAGTTACAGATGTGAATTCAGTAGGTGGCCAGAACAGGAAATATGATCAGGTGTTCCCTAGTGCCACTGACATGATCTCATCTGCACAGAGGAGAACAGCTGTACTGGCCTGTGATCGGATAGGTACCGGGGGACCTGCTACAGATCCACCACTAATAGCAAATGAAGAGTTCCTGTCCACTGTCAGAGATCCAGACAGCTCCCAGGAAAGTGCAGAACAGCATGTCCTGGACATTGGTGCTGCTGTTTTAGGGACAGCAAGTATGTCCAAGGAGGAGCTTCCAGGTAGGCTTTTGTATCTCAGTTGTTAAATACTGTTGTATAGTAAAATATTTACATCAATACATTAGTTATGTTTAACAAGAAATTGGTTGGGAGGTAGAAGACTGCTACAGTTACCAACACATTCTGGTTGATTACACATGGGGCTTAGGTTAGGCTTGTCATCCAAGCTCTAGTTGAATACATGACTGGACATATAAAGGGCAAAATGTTTTAGCCCCACTGTTACTGTTAATTGTGATGATGTTTTCCTTACCTTTTGCTTAACTTCTTCCAGGACCATCTGGCATAAGGAGCATACCATCATCTGCATATGGTAAGCCAAATTTTTATGTCAGTACTGATGAGCAGCTCAAAGAAATATTTTAATATGTGAGGTTGATGTCGGGACTGTTGTGGGCATTGCTGTACTGTCTAATAGTGGCACCACTGTTATTTTGTTAGCATATATTAGACTCCAGGTGATCCTGACAGTGGAGGTGTGGGACTTCTACCAACTGATGTCAGAGTATCAGCCGACTCTGATAATGATGGTGCCCAAACAGATGCACAGTTATGAGGTGCACAGGTTGAATCTGAAACTGAGGTTGACATACAGCCATTCCCTGAAATTCCATCAGACACAGCCAGTAGGCCTACACCTACCCATTCCAGTGATATTGGACAGGTGGAGGTTGAGACAATCAATCAGGGAAGTGTGGTTACTGCAGCTTGAGTGCCTGTTGCCTCTGGCTGTAGCCAAAGTGTGGGCGAGGTGCTAAGCAGGAAGGTTGTTAGGGGTGCTCAGAGGATCCCTGCTGTCCATACTCCACCTGATCCAGGTGTCT
Source organism: Protopterus annectens (assembly GCF_019279795.1). Classification (NCBI taxonomy): domain Eukaryota; kingdom Metazoa; phylum Chordata; order Ceratodontiformes; family Protopteridae; genus Protopterus; species Protopterus annectens. Next base: position 502,204,457 of record NC_056745.1, read on the forward strand.
CTTCCTGTGCCACTGAACTTATGTTTAGGGCCATCATGGAGGCACAGGCACATTCCCATAGGTCCTCCAGAGAAATGCTTAGAGTTGTAGATGTGACACAGGTTGACATGTGTAACTGTCTGCACCATGTTGTTGATTCAGTGGATTGGATGAATGACACTCTGGAACGGGTGGTGTCTGTGATGGAACTTCTGCTGGAAGGGGGATGGGACAGCATCCTTATGGTTGTAGGTCAGCCATATCATCTGCTGTTAGCCTATGTGGCCATGCCTGATCATGCTTTCATAATGGTAGTACATCCACTGCTCCATTAGTGGTTGAGCTGTCCTCACCAGACAAGGCAGGCCATGGGATTGTGGCCTTGGGCATCCTCGTGAGCGAAGCTCATCTAGCAGACATTAGTCATATCCTGGTAGGAGCAGTGCATCTCGCAGTGGGAGTGGACATGCCAGTGCAACTCCTGGCAGAGCCAGTTCTCATTGTCTGGTATGACAGTGATGAACTGCCACCTCCACCATGCATGGCTCACACCTATCTGACATACCAGGATGTAGAGCTAGCACAGAGCTTGGCTATGTTTATGCAGACACTCACACACCTATTTCACCTGGAGAACCCATACAGACAGATGCACACACACACACACACACACACACACACACACACACACACACACACACACACACACACACACACACACACACACACACACACACACCAGTTAAATGGTTCAGTCATGAAGCTTACAATTCATTTTGTCACACTGGCCATTTGTTACTTTATCGGAATGTCTGCCTGCTTCTGTTTCTTACTCACACACACTCACTGACCTTTTGTGTCAGCCTAGGCTTCCTGTCCTCCCCTGTCAACAGCCTGTGCAAGTGATGATAACTGTGCCATATCCCTGTTTTCTGTCTTTTGGATTCAGGAATACATAAGCTTTGTGTCTGATGCTCATGGTGCATAGTATATCTGCATTTGTGATGTTGAATTGGTAATTTTACCTTTGACTTATATTGCTCTCAAAATGTTAGACAGTTGATAGCATCAACATTTTTCCATCTTTATTGTTAATGATCTTGTGAAGTTTGCAAAGTCTGAAACTGAAATGTGTATCATTATTTGCTAACTTTTCTCTTTAATGATTTTCCAGTACAAACTTATGGTGCTAAACTGAGGGCATGCAGTGACCATCACTACTTTTGAGAGGTATGACTGTGAATCTTTGATGTGTGAGGCCTACTACTTAATAATGAACACATATAAGTCAAATAAGTCTGCTGTCTCATGTTAAAATAATTTCTGTACAAATCTCCCACCTTTTACTTGCTTACACTAATAAGTAACAACATGCAAGGATATGCCAGTCATTCATATTATTGCACAATACACTCTGGGTTCAACACTTACCTTGTAAATCCAGCAGTTGCAACAGTTTTAGTTCAGGGCTGAGTCTGTCTGATGCAAGCAGTACGCAGCCAGTACATGCGTAGGTAAAGGTTGTGAGTGTTGCCTGGCATCAGTGTTACTATATGTATGTACATAGGAGGAAGGTTGTAGCCCCTTAAGTGGTGAATGAGTGTGCTATGTGCTGTCTCTTAGCCAATGCGAGGGCATATTGAGCATGCCTATGTCTGCCTACACCCACAGCAGCTGCTGCTTCCCCACCTGACTCCTCACCTGCCTGTGGCTGTGGTGACCTTGCCATTGGTGGTGAGATATGTACCCCTTCCCTTGTTGATCCTGCTGCAGCTGTTTTCTCAGGATGATGTTGTGTAGCATGGCACATACTGTGAGCATCTGAGTGCATGCACGTGGATTGTACTGCAGGGCTCCCCAGATGTATGTAGGCACTGGAGCCACAACTTCAGCAGCCCAAGCACTTGCTCTATGATATTTGTGGTTTGAGCATGTGCCTTATTATGGTGTTCTTCAGCAGGTGTGTGTGTATTCCTGATGGGTGTCATGAGCCACGGTTCCAGTGCATAACCTGCATCCCCCGAGTAAATGACCTGTGGAATATCCTCCATAATGAACATCTGATACAGTTGGAAGGTGTTAAGATATGTGAGTCATGGTAACTGCCTGGGTTGTCAGCATACATGTTCAAGATGATTCCCTTGGCATTACACACAACTTGTCAGTTAATAGAGTGGAAGCCCTTTCTATTAATGTAGAGCCTTTCCTGTTCCCCAGGTGGTCCTTAATTTCTACATGTGTGCAATTTGTGGCATCCAGTACTTCAGGGTAGTGACAGGTTAGAGCTCCTGCATATTTCTGGTGCTATCTTCAGCAGTACAGGGAAAATATATGTAGTCACTACCATGTTGGAGCATAGCATTCAGGGATTGATGATGGATCCTGGATGCTGATGCCTGTGACACCCCCAGCATGTCTTCTGTTGGTCTCTGAAAGGTACCTGCAGCTAAAGTTCTAAGTGCTAGACATAACTTTGTCTCCATTGGGATGGGTTCCCCTCAGTTTGCCCTGGCTCTGAGTTGAGGATGACAGAGGTTGCAGAATTCCCCTAGTGTGTCTCTTATCTTCCTTGCAGTGCTCTACAATTTCTACATCATATAGATTGTGATAAGTTACCCAGGGTCTGAAAACTCTTCTCCTTCTTGGCTCTGGTCTATTAGCAGCTGCAGCACAGATTTCAGCCTGTTGCACATACACATGAATTAAAGCAACAGCAGCCCCTAACATTGTTTATGTGTAGACTCCTTTCCATGGCTGTATTACAATAGGTTTTGAAATTTACAGGGAAAATGAGTACTGAGTCTACATGGTTGCTTTATAGCTTGTTGAATAGGTTGATTAGCATACTATTCAGCTTCTTATGCTGTAATGTACATGCCATAGTGCTTCCCCTGTTTGTGCAGCTGTGTGCGGCTCTACACACCATGTAGAGCCACTTACTGAATCCAAAACAGTGTGGTACAATGTGCACATTGTGGGGAAATGTGCACATGGTGTAAACAGACCACGTAGGCTTTACTGAATCCGTCTGGGAGTCTAAAATATGGTAGAAATAACAATGAGAGATATGGGAATAAAGTAATGAAAGCTATTTAGAGGAGTTGTCAAAGATTAAAGCATTGTAGAAGAAGGGGAATCTTACAGAAGAGGAGGAATTCCTAAGTACTAAAGGGAAAATAAGGGAGTATTTGGACAACATGCATAAGTTTAGAAAGGTTACTGTTAAAGTGTTTTGATAACAAATCCAAAAGACAAGAAAACTTAACACAAGAATTTAGGCAACAGAAAGTAAGAAGTGAAGTTGCCAAACCTAGGAAACCTATGACAAGAAAAATAACTAGAGGGCCTATAGAGGTAGTAGAGATATTTTGAAATTTTTTAAATTTGTACAGAGTAGGGGAATGGGGAAACCAAGGAAAGTCACACATATAAATATTTATGGAAGACTTAACTATGCCAAAGTTAAAGTAAGATAAGCCTGAAGAATTAATAGCTAAGATAGGAAGGAATGAGATAAAATAGTAATGTATAATAATCAACATGGAAGTCTCCAGGAACAGATGGTATTCATGTGGAAGTTTGGAAATTAGGAGGGAAGAAAGTGATAAAGATCTGGAAGGTTTTAACAATATTTTAAAAGGAAGGACAGTACCAGCATCTTGGTAGAAAGTCGTGCTGGCTGTATTACCCAAAGCGGGTAAAGACACTTCAGTCCCAGCTTCATATTGACAAGTTTCAATTTTAAAGCTTATTAAGTGATTAGGTCTATACAAGTTAGGAGAGTGTCAAGGATAGTGCCAAAATTGATATCTATGGAAAAGTGTGGTTTTGTGGAGGGAAGGCAAAGATTTGACAACATTGGTAGAGCAGTGATGATCCAGAGGAAAGCAGTGTAAGAAAACTTTGCTATTGTTGATGGGTCTTGATGCAGATAAGGCATTTGAAAGAGTAAGATGGAATTTTAAGAGTAGGGCAATGATAGCATTTGCATTTCCTGACAGAATAATATGTTTAATTAGGAAGAGCTATTGTGATTATTCCATGTTTGTGAATTAGTTCTGTTGTATTTTTTGTGAATTTCTTCACTCAGGCTGTGCCTGCAAATAGTCTATTGTGATCAGCATACAACCCTAGTAAGCAAACTTAAATAAAATAAAATAAAGATATATGAAGGGTCATAGGTAAGGATTAAGGAGGGAGAGCTCATCTTTGACAAACTGTGTTTGAAAAGAGGAATTAGACAGGGGTGACCTCTTTCCTTTTTGTTATTTGCTTTATTGGTAGAAGCCGCGGTGGTGCAGTGGTAGCATTGTTGCCTCACAGCAAGAGGTTCTCCTGTTCGATTCTCAGCTGGAGTGCCTTCTGTGTGGAGTCTGCATGTCCTCCCCGCGCTCGAGTGGCCTCCGAAAGACATGCGTGAATGGGCATGCCTTCGCTGAAGGTTGGGCATCGGGTTGGCAACTCGGCACCATAAAAATCAACTGCCAATCATTACCGGACTGGAGTTCTGCTGTGGCGACCCCTAACTGGGAAAAGCTGAAAAGACAAACAAACTTAGAGACATTGGTAGAGAAAATAAGGAACTCACAAATTCAGGATATGACTAGCATGGTAATTAAGAAAAGTTAGCTTTATTCACTGATTGAATTCATTTGCACTCAATAAATTCAAAAAGGGACATTTCAGTGTTGTGAAACATTTTGAGACAGTTTCATTTTTTTTCGGGACATAAAATAAATGAAGATAAAACAAAGGCGATAAACTACCTATCCACATATGAATTAGTTCATCAATATGCATGTTTATGGGGACATAATAAAATGAGGTATTTTAGGTGTATGGATTAAAAAGGATTCTGTTATGGCAGGTAAGGATTTGTGAGAAAAGTGTAAACAAAAGATAATACAAAAATTGAAAAGTGGAAAGTCTTGATTATGGATATTGATAGTAAGATGCAAGCAGTGAAAATGTTTCTAGTCCATTTAGTTTTATACACAGGTCAGGCATGTTTTTATTAACCAGAGGAGACATTATTGACCATAATTAATAAAGAGCTGAATGAATTTATTTGGAAGGGGAAAAGGACAAGCATTAAATGGGATAAGATTTTTTCTCCTCATAGAACAAGGTGGTTTAGGAGTACTTGATTTCAAGAGTTACATAAAAGCTACACAGTTAAGTCTCACATGAATAATACGAGCAGATAGTTACAAATCAAACAGCAAAGGAATGATTATGAATCTGTCGGGGGGGGGGGGGTTCAAGAAATAAAAAGAGAGTAGAATTTTGGATATAGGCCCTTAAGGAAAATAATGACTATCAAAATATTAAATTTATAAAATACCAGAAAGTGTTCTAAGACCTAAGCCAGCATGAAAATGAAGAAAGGAGATCTGACCAATAGTAATTAGTACAAGTAATGGCATAGACAAGAGGCAAGAGGGCTAGAATTTATTGGAGAAAATTAGCAAAGGAACCAATGTGTTGTGAGTAAATAACTAGGAAGGGAAAAGACATAAAGTGGGATGAGGCCAAGCAGAAGTTTGAAATGCAGGTTAGAGACTGCTTTCCCTGCCAGGGATAAATAACAGAATGCAGGCAAAGAGAAAGCAAGAGGGGAGTGCAAAGTGATAGACCAGCCCTGGTAGTGGCTAACTAGTAGGACATACAAAATAACGCATGATAAGCATAATAATCAATTAAAAGAGCCTTGAAAGGACTGGGAAGAGAGAATTGAAAGGCAATAAACATTGGAATAGTGGGAGGACATTGTATATCTCCTAAGTATGCAACAAAGTCCAGAAGGTTTAGGATTATTGTGTGGAAGGTTTGCATAGATATTTTTATACCCCAAGCAGACGTCAGATAATTTTTCATCAGGCTGATAGCAAATGCTAGAGATGAGATAGGAAAGATAGAGGTAATTGGGAATATGTTTAGCATAGCACAGGTGTCCACTCAAAGTTTCTTTAAGCATTTGTAAAACCTGCCAAAAGGGTGTAGTCCAGACAACCTTATCTGGTCTATTTTTTTCTGATAAGGTCTGTAAAGGGATTGCCCTTACCTGCTTCTTGGTAGCAGGGGTAAGCTATGCCCTAATGGCTTTGACCTTGGCCTTCTTTGACCAGACCTTACCATCACAAACTCTATGACCTAAATAAGACACCTTTGCTATATCAACCTGACACCTGTTGGCTGTAATGTTCAACACTGCCCTTTGTAGTCTGCCCAACAACTACCTGACATTTTGAATATGTTTGTGCCATGACTGGCTGTAGATTTCAGTATCATCCAAGTAGGTAAGCAAGGCATAATCTCCTGCTCTTGCTAGGGTGTAGTCTTTCAGCCTCTGCAAAGTTGCTGGGACATTCATAATTTCAAAGGGCATTTTAGTACACTCATATAACCTAAAGGGGGGTCACAGATGCTGATCTCTCTCTAACTGCAGGTGTCAAGGATACCTATCAATAATCCTTGATCAAGTCAATAGTGGTTAGGCACTTGGCTTCACACAGCTGCTGTCAGGCTTCACCTATCTTAGTCATGGGGTTCTGACTTTGTGTGAACAGTTAGTTCTCTATAGCCTACAGAGAAGTTGGTGCTGCCATCTTTCTTTGGTACCGCCACCATTAGAGAGGCCCAGGAGCTGTTGGACACCTGTACTAACCCCATTTCTAGCATGTCTTGCAGTTCCTATCTCAGGGTTTGCCTAACACTTTCAAATGTCCCAAAAGAGGCTTGTTTGATGGGTCCCTGGGGTATTGTGTCCACATGGTGCTCAACCACATGGGTACACACCAGTAAGCATATCCAAATATTTCTGTAGTACTGCTTAGAATTCCTGAACCTGGATAGCTTTTGCTGCTCAATAAGGACTGTTACATTCTGTGAGATACCAGACTGTGCCTTACTGAGAAGACCCCTTCTGTTTCTTACTTCAAGGTCCTGTCTGTCTTGCTAGGGCTTTCCCATGTTACTATGATATAGTTTAGGCTTTTGCCTAATATATGGCAACTCTGCTTTGTAATTAACACAAAGTACCTTTTTCACAGTAGTGAAAAGACCCTCCTTGTTTGCCTGTAGCCTGCTGTGTCTAACAGATATGATTACCATCACTTGCTGCCCAACAGAGTCTTCTCTAGTTGTCCTATTAAATTTTTTTTGCTGAGGTTGTGCTTGTGCTAGGCACTTTTTGTCCATCCCAAAGAGTTCCCTAAACCTACCTGTGAAGTGTAGAATATACTCCACAACAGCCCGCTTGTGAGAGTCACACTCACCCACCCACTCATCATGAACTAAATTCAAGGACCTGTATTCTGTCACTATACAGCAGCTCAAAGAATGATGAGAATGGAGATCCCTAGGGTACCTCCCAGTATGCGAAGAAAAGATGTGTCAAGTGTTTGACCAACTCCAACTTGAAAAGGTTTGCAAATGCCCTGAACATGATCTTCAGTGTAGAATTAAACCTCTCCACCAAAGTACTGGTCTGTGGGTGTCAGCGGTATAGTCTTTAAATGTGTTACCCCACAACACTTCAACAAACAGGCCAGTAGGTTTGACATGAAGTTGTCACCTATATCTGTCCCATTCCCTTAAGAAAACCAACCCTGCTGTAAATGACTTGTGGAACATTTGCTACCTTTACTGAACCACCACCTAATCGTATCTAGTGGCATAATCCATCACCCCAGGATATATTTCCTACCCTCTGAAATGGTTCATTAATAAGAGACCAAGGTAGCAAATCAGTTTTGGTTGGTTGTATCTCCTGCCTTACCTACCATTTGACACTGCTGCTAGGTTTGGCAGTACCCTGTCACAACCTTTACAATTCCTGGCCAATAAAACTTTTACATATGATACATTTTATTATGTTTTACATCCATATGGCCTTCAAAAAATATCAGGTGACTACCAAATGGTGTAGTACTTCTCTTTCTAGACCTCCTTCAGTGATTCATTTTCCATAACAACAACCCTTTGTCCCAGTTTATGGACTCCCTTATACCTTGACAATCAGAGCCTCCTTGGCCACCTCCCTTATGCTCTGTAAAGTACGGTCTGCAAGCAGAGGCTGCTTTAGGTCCTTCTTTGTAATTCTTTCTGCTCCCCTTGTAAAGGAAGGATAGAAATTTCTGACAGTGCTTCCTGTATTCCAGGTTGAATACTACCACCCAACTCTCCCTTTGAAGTAACCCCTTCTAAGAAAAAATGAGCACAATTCAACTGTTGTGGCTCCATTTTCAACTCACTGCTACTAACCAGCTCCCCCTCTAAAATAACCACATCATCATTCCCAGTTGAAGGTGTGGGCCCCCGTTTTGCTTCTACTCTAATGCCATCCCCACGTTTGCCTCTGTGCCTGGTTACATGTAACTAAATGCACAGAAGGTACTATATTGTCAAAGTCATCAAAGTCATTCTCTAGTAGGACATTTTTAGGAGTAACTTGAAACAAAGGCAATGCTTGCTTTATTGGCTCCATATCCTGTTCAGATAACCTCTGGAAAATGGCATCCAAAAATGTCCCTTCCAAGATCCTAATGGGAGTGGACTGTCGAGGTAAGTATTGCTCCATTTTGACCAAGGCTGGTTTAACAATGGTTATGTTTCTGATGCTCTGTTCTCAGCAATGGTATGTTTCTCTGCTAGCAGGATAGGATACAGATTTTTGTAGTTAGGTATAGAAGTTGTCTTCCAAAAACCCACCACTGTCACAGTACTTGCTCTTTTTGCTGCTGGTGCTCATGCCAAAAACGTTTGATCTTTATTGTACCTCAGTAGATCATTCATCCCCTTTCAGTTGCCACAGGTTATAGGTACCCACTCCTCCCAATCTCCTCAACAGCATTATGCTCCCAGTCAGCAGATCAGAGCCTTACATCCTCAGGAATAGTACAGCAGGCTTGTTAAATCCTGAAAAGATCTGCAAGCATTTCATATGTGGTGATCCATCATACACTCACCCACCTTTGAAAGTAAGGGCTTGTTTCTATATTATATTTACCTCATGCCATTATCTGCCTTTCTTCTTTGTTCTCTGATCTTATTCCTGTATGCTTCAGGTGTCAATTTAAAAACATGCAAGTAAATGTTATTTAACTTTAGCATAATTTAAACAATCAACATCACTAAGATGGGAAACTGCATGCATCCATATGAACAGAGGAGTCATAAACCTTGCCCACTGCTTTTGCTCAGCTTGGTCTTGATTACATACCCTTTCAAGTGCCCAAGAAAACTGTCAAAATGAACCCCTTTGTTATACTGTGGGAGACATTTGTATTGACCTGGACATCTAGTGTTTGGCTTCCTACTCCCCATGACAAATATGTATCAGGTGAAGTAACAGTATTTCCTTTTCAGGCTGGCGCTGCTTTTTTCTCACTTCAGTTTGCTCTTACTCTCTTTGTATCTCTAGCCGTTTCAGATTCTCAACTGCCTTAAGCTCCAGATGCTTTATCTTTAGTGCCAGTCTCTAACTCCAGCTGGATTTCAAGATCATCTGGGGATGGTTTGAACTGTCTTTGTCTTCATGCTGTGCACTCATATTACCTGGTAGGCTGCCCACCAGTTCAGTGGGCTGTTCTCAATGAACACAATACTTCTACCATGTACTTCTTGGCAATTATGGCATGTGAAATTCCCTTAGCTTTACACTCCTTAGTCAGCTGTGACACTGGTATGATGGCAGATTCCACAGACAAGCTCATTTCTATATGCTTTCATAAAAATAATTCTAAACAAAAAGTAAAATAACTCCTGTGTTAAACTAAAACTCTGTAATAAAGCTGATTTACATGCTAAATATTTTCAATTACAATGTTCACATCACTGTCAGCCAATGTAATGCCCAGGTCTGCCACTAATGGTAGTTTAAATTCCACCAATGCCAACCAGTAACACCAGTGGTTATGTGGGGGCCTTTCAGTAACCCACCAAGGGGCACCCAGTCTATTCCACTTTTCACGTATAGGTCTGAGGGCCACCAGAGGGATGATCTCTCAAGTCACACCAATGGCACCCAGGATATAGGCTTCCAACAGTCACATTCATACCAAGACACCACAGTGACGATTCTCTGAGCTGAATCTTTAGCCTAGCACCACAGGACTCTTTCATGCCACTTTCTCTCTGTAAATTTCAAACTCTTCTACTACCCATATCCCTGGTAACTGCCTTCCAAATTACTTTCACACACACACACACACACACACACACACACACACACACACACACACACACACACACACACACACACACACACACACAAACACACACGCCCAAACCTTAATCCACACACACAAATTTCCCCAAGATTTCATCTCTTCAGGGTAGCTCTGCCTCCATCTTAGATGAGGCAAAGTGGCCCAACAGTGCCACTCTTATGAACAGCAAAATACATGTTTTGTTGCAGGTTTCACAAAGTTTAAATATAGCTTATAAATGTGTTACAGTCTGAACATAGAAAGAAGAAAAGTACAGATATCACATTTTACATCAGTTTCACTCCCATGGCATCACAGTAGGAATTGAGTTTAACTGTGTACCAAGCAGAGGGATTACTAATAATCTGAGTTTTGTAGAGGCTTATCTGTTTTACCCTGGTCCCCAGTTCTAGCAGTAAAGCACTGCTTAGTGTTCCCAAGTCTTGATGGTGTTGCTGTACAATGGGAAGGGAGAGAGGACACAACTCAGAGCAGCAACACATTTCTGAAACCAAGGGGCTGATGTTGCAACTTGGTGTAGCAATATGTCCCCAGGTTATGCAAAGTTTGGAAAACCATGCAGCTCTTATTTAGCAACCAAATCTGAATGTACGTGGGATATTTTAGGGACCACTGAGGCATACTGTGCAGCTCAGTGCAGTTCAGCCAAATGGAGCACAGTGGTATGCAAAGCACAGTAATATAAAGGTACAGAAAAAAATTAGTATTCAATCATAAAAACATGCTTGTTTCTATACCTGGCATAACTAGATGTCAGACCATCAATAATTCACCTTTTCTCACAAGATAAACTAGGCCAAAGTGTTCCAAATGAACAGAAAGCACTGACACAGTAAGCAGTGCTGTAAATCAACAAATTTAGCTGTGGGTGGTAAATGAATTTGAAATATCCACTTTCCTAATTTTGTAGGGACTGGTTTCAGGTCAACATAGTAAACAAAAGCTCAGTCTTTATAACTATCAGTCTCTATAACTGCACAATTGAGAGCAATCCCATTTATCTTTTGTTGTGCAGACTTAAGGAAAAATCACTTTAATTTGTGACCTCAGAAAAGAAAAATTACATCTGTGATGAAAAAAAAAAATAGTAAGAAAAACGGAAAAATAAAATACGTCTTTAAAGGATGAAATGTTACATCATTAAAGGATCTTCATAATTTAGACCAGGGTCATCAAGTTAAATAATTCCTAAAACTGAGACTTTATCATCACCTTTATGAACAATGTCAAGAAAGAGTGGAGCCCCTTTCCACAGAAATCATAATTTTGCAGTATAAATAAGTAAAACAATCAAATATTCTTCTTTCTGAACATTCTTCCCATTTGACCAACAGAGTGCCTCCTTCTTACAGTTTTAGCTGGTAACTCAACATAAATAAATGTGTCTGCATCACTGCTGTAGCTCACAGTTCTTTCAATCCCTTGCAATCGTGTGTGTGTGTGTGTGTGTGTGTGTGTGTGTGTGTGTGTGTGTGTGTGTGTGTGTTTGTGTGTGTGTGTGTGTATGTCTGCACACTTACTATGAAGACTACCATCCATCAGTGTCTTGGTAAGCCTACTGCCTGTAGTGTATTTGATCTGCACTGCCCTCCTTCCTCTGGGATGAGCCCACCCATCCTATCTGTCAGTGAAATCTTTGGGTTACCTGGGTCATAGCCAGGACTTTATCCCTGTTTGCCATCAGCTCTGATCATCTCAGTCATGTTTCTTTTTTTTTTCAGTTGCAAACATTATACATTCCAAACCGTGTCAACACAACTGTAGCTACAAACATTAGGCATCACTTTTAACATATCCAGTCATTGTTAGTCAACCATTACATAGCTCATCCAAATCCTGCCTTCTTTTAAACCTCGTTCCTCCTCTGCATGTATCCACAGTTCCCATTTTTTCTATGTGATTTGTTCATACCCTTTTCTAAAGATCCCAGTTCCAGTTGTTATAACTCTGTTATTATCTTCATTACTTCTAGTAAAGTTGGATTAGACTTTAATTTCCATTTTCTAGTAATTGCTTTTTTGGCAGCCATCATAATTAGACTCAGCAAGGCCTTACTATGTCTAGACAATTCCAAGTTTGTATCATAGTTTAAAAAATAATTTCTCCAGTCACTCCAACCTGTTTAATCAGCATCCCTGACAGAGCAGTCTGCAGGAAATCTTTAAAAGTCTACCAACTCATTACACTCCCAGAAAATATGTTCCTGGTTACCTCTTTTTGCCCCATAACACCTTCAAAATTTGCTGTCTACCTGAGGAAAAATTATCTGAAGTCTGCTTGGGGTATAAAAATACCTATGTAACCACTTCCAGGCAAAGATCCAAAATCTTCTAGAGTTTGTTGCATATTTGGGAGACATATTTTAGCCATGTTTCCATTGAAAATGTTATTCCTTTAGTTGCATCACAGAAGCGGTAAATATATTTCTTCACTCTGACTGTGCTATGGCATAGAAGGATAAAGCCCTGACTATAGGCCAGATGACCCAGATTTGATAAGTGACTCAACAACTGAGGTGATTTCAGGCAAGGGCAGGAGTGCCCATACTGGAGGAGAGGGTTCACACCTGTGTGCACCTTGTGGTTAGTCTGTGGTAGAGGCTGAGACCATGTGGGGGGGGGTGGTCCTGTGAGAGAATAGGTCGGTTTTACACCATCATGCTCCACTGCATGTCCACTCCCAGGCATACAAGTTCATCCAGAGGGAGGGGACAAGAAAAGGGTAGGGTATAAACAAAAAAAAAAAAAAAAATTCCCAGCAGCAGTAAGACACAGCACCGGAGTACTTGATCTCCTTACTGGCTCCAGAGGTAGGATCAGGTCGAGCCTCGGGGAGGCTAAAAGTGGGTCCAGTAGACCCTGTGAATGAGGAAATGAGCTGCTGGTAACTGAAGGTCAGCTATGGGAGTCAAAAAAAATTATATATATATATATATATATATATATATATATATATATATATATATATATATTTCTTTATTTATATATTTCTTTACTCTGTAGATGTACCTCTTCAGTTCTAATACATATTTTCTCTTTTTTTACACCTTGTTATGTCAAGAAGTTTAACAAATAACACACAGGAAACTGCAAGTGGTCTAACCTTCGTGATCTCTGGAACGTCTATGTACCACATGAAAAACAGATTGCCATTTCTCATTAGCCTTTAAAAGTATATATCTCATATCTAATGCCATTTTCTTTTGAGCATATCAGTAACTCTGTTTTGTTGGCATTGTGTAAATGTAGATTTATGTATACATGTACTATCCAAGGACAGGTGTGTGACACAATAAACTTGTGCTTTTTATTACTGCTATGTAAGTAATGTGCTAGTACTTACATAAATATTCTGTTTCTTTTTGAAAAGTCATATATATATTTATTTATATATAATATTTTTATGCATTTGTATGTGATTTTTAATAAGTCCACATTTATTGGACATGAACAAAAAGTTTTTCATTACCCAGGCTGCTTTTGTTGTACTTTGGGCTGAGCATCGTTAGTGTGGAAGTATTCTTAAACCTTATAAACATTTTAGGATAAGAATGTTGTCTTTATATATACATCTTCAATGCTGATTAAACCAAATTAATGTATGGTTTGATGAAATTCTGAGAAGTTTTTATGGTTTCTTGTTAAAATTAGTATTTCTAAAGTGTGAGTATACTCCATTGAAATGATGTGAATTGCTTCTGCTTGCCCTAATTACTTGCTAATTAGGCGTATGCTTTGTATATAAGGACAAGGTATAATTTTGTTTAATGTAACCTGATGAAGCGCACTAGCTAAGTGCGTGAAAGCGCTTGTTCTGTTCCAAATAAATCGATTGTTTTATTCATCGTGGTGGTTCCAGTGATTTGTCAGATTATCTTTTTGAAAAGTCACTATGTATTATACGATGGAAACAGTGTAAATACATCCTGCTGATTTCTATAACATATAAATGAATTTAAAATAAAATGTTGACCTTCACGTGAGTCGTAGCTGAAAATAATCTGATGATGAGCTCCTGTGCTTGTTAACACCAACCAACAAAATAAAGACATACATACGTGCCTCTCTTACACTGTCCTTGGTCTAACACCATCACCATTCTATTCCCAGTTAATGGCAAACAGGCAGAAATACCAGAGGATGGTCAAAGCTGCAGAAACGATGGATGGCAAGATGAACACTTTGCCAAAAAAGACAATATTTATAAATAAATAAATAAAACATGTATAGAGGATTATGATAAGATCAGTGATTGTAACCACTATGTTATAAATTCAAGAAATACATTTCACACTTCTACAACAGGCACAGAGGAGTAAAGCCCTGACTGTAGCCCAATGAACCTGAGTCCAAGTAGTGGCTTAGGAACTTGACCACATGAGTAGGGAGCATGTGCACACCTATCCTACGGGAGGAAATGGAGGGGCTGCACACTCAGGGGCACATGCTTCTGGTTAATTTCCCTGGTGGAGACTGGGAAGGCAACCATTTGTCACCTCTCAGTATAGGCAGGATAGTTCTGCTGAAATCAGCCCCTTACAGAAATGAGGGTTAGTGCAGCACTGATGTCCACTGCAAATCCTACTCATGAGCTGACACTGGGCAGGTGCAAGTGTCTGGGTGTCAAAATGAAAAATCTCAAACCATCCCTAATGGCTGGCTAAATGATGGCTCATCCTCACTGACCCTCACCATGGTGATTGGAATCAAATGGGTCAATGGGCTGGGGATGGGCTTATGATCGGCAGACAGTGGGGGCAAAGTGGGGCAGAAAAATAAGAAATTTATTTCAAGAAATTCACTCAGAAAGCAAAGCATAAGAAATACATTTACTGTAATCCTTTTGACGGCACATAATAAACTGATGTTATGATCAGTAATAAAATCATAATTATTTATTGGACACACAGTTTCCAGTTAAATCAGAGGCTCTGTTAGCTTATTTATATTTCTGAGTACTGTACTGTGCTGTGTCAGAGAAGCAAACATTGCCACATAAAGCTGGTGCCTGTTTGATGGCATTATGTATTTGTTCCACCAGTGACTTATAGCCCAGACACTGTTATTTTCAGTGCCATTTAGACAGCAAAGTGGTAAAGGCAAATTGTATGTTGTTGCTGCTGTATGTGTCTTCCACATCACTCACCTCCACTTGCCTCTGGTCTGACTGCTGTTTATTCCTTATATCACAAGATTCCTCTTTCCTAAGCAAATATTTTACTCCAGCAAGGATGTAATATGGATGTTCTTCCACTGTAACCTCTTAATAATGAGGTTATTTTATTTTTTACAAAACCTTCATTAAAACTAAACTTATGACTACACTTAGAAATGAGAGAAGAGTTTTCATAATTAGTTGCATTCCCTGCAGATTAGAAAAGTACAGCTGTCTGCTGTTTGTGATGAATCTACATTTCTTTTTTTCTTAGTCATTATGTGTCATCTGGAGATGGAAAATGGTAATGCTTTGCATTCATGTGTATGCAGACACTGGAGCTAAACATTTGTTAAATAGTCTGTGGGCCGTAGATAATCTGAATGGCACAGCTGAAAACTGAAAATGATATTGTGCTGTTTTCTACCTGACATTCTTTCTGTGAGAGCTTCTCACTGAAATATGAAGATGAGTATCTTCCACATTCATGGCTGTAAATAAGAATTCTAGTCTGTGAAATGAATCATAGTTTTCAAAGTCATCATTTAGAAACATTCTGTATTTACAAATCTGTTGAGGTTTAATAGCTCAAGATCTGGTCTTGTCTTTTTTTTTTTTGGTACTATAAATAATCTTGAATAAAAGCTTTGGCCTCTTTGGACTAAAGATACGCTGTGCATTACCCTCACTGATAAAATCTGAACAATTACTTGAACAGTTTGTTCCACTAGCGGAGGATATTTGTAGAATAAGATGCGTTTGTGGTACCAAGTCTAGGAATTCCTGGTTGGACTCTTTCCTCATCTTTAGCTTCTTCTCAACTATCTGTCTCACTGCAAACATTAGGTCAGTTGTGCAGCATCCTGATCTGAATATGAACTGCTCATCTCCCATATCACTTTCTACTACTCTGCGTATCCATTTATCAATCACCCTGTCCAGAAGTTTCATGCAACGTGACAGGAGTTTGATACCTCTGTACTGACCACAGTTTGGATGTTCCCGTTATTCTTGGCTACTGATGTTTTATTGCAGTTTCTTGGACAATGTTAAAAATCACTCTGGCAAAATAGCTACATTAAAAGGGTTTTTGAACAAAACAGATGCTGGATAAGATAGGGCCCAAGCTGATTAATTAGTGAAATCTTACAATAAAACTTTTTAGGTCTGGCAAGGTTTCAAAGGATAGCCAGACGGGTATTGACAAAGTGTTTGGAAAAGTATTATTTTTTCAACAGCACCAAGGTCAGTGAGGAAAAAAAATGTGTTTTTTTTTTTTAAGAAAATACTGGAATGTTTACTTTTCTTGTTTTTAACAATCTTATTTGATGATTCACCTCTGCCAGATTTAATAATTTTAGTAAATTCATAGTGCATGTAGAGGTGTGATTACCCTTCAAAATCATGAGAAAAATAAACTTGTTAACTGTTCCCCTACCATAAGACTCAATCTTAACAGCACTTAAAGATGCTTAACAAAAATTTGTTAAGGATGCCCTAAGTGCTGTTAAGACTGGGACTTATACTACAGACTAACAGCAAACAGTGACAGAAGGCAAAGCAGCTTTTAAAAGCTGATAGAAATTTACTGTGCCACACTCATAAGCAAAAGGTGTGGCAGTACAATTTGGCTAACAGATTTTAAAAGCTATCGTCTGCCAAAGGAGCATTTCATTTTTACCTGCTGTGCCTGTCAACTGTCCCTGATTTCACCTCACATTTTTTCCCTGTCCCTCATAAAATTTTTGAGCTTCTGGTAAATCACTGAGGATTTCAGTCAGTCAATAATACCAGAGATTGCAGTTTTATACATAGTTCATTGTATTGAACCTGCTTGTTGATTCAAAACCTGTCATTCTATTAACATTTTAAGTGAATTAAAGCAGTAGGTAAGACTGTCAATGATATTACAGGGGACTGCAATGGGGGCGGCTTTCGCCCCCATGTATGCTAACCTGGTTATGGGTAAGTTTGAATTTGACAATATATACCGTCATGATTTTTATAGGTCTCAAGTTTTATTATATTTGAGGTTTATAGATTGCCTCATTTTTCTGTGTGAAGGCCCTATGGATGCTGCTTCTCAATTTGTGGAAGACTTGCAAGTTAATAATATGCGTCTACATTTTGATGGCATCCAGTTGGGCATGGAGGTGAATTTTTTGGATATTAAACTTACTCAGCTGAATACAGGGTTATATAATAAATTTGAACAGAGAAATCAATTTTATATGGAAGTAGCTACCATCCAGCACATTTAATGAGAGACCCAAAATCAACAGACAACAAACAACACTAGAACGATACTGATGAGCTGAGACAGGATAACTGTGGTTACATTTTTCTACATTTAATGAGAGTACTGCCCTACAATGAATTTTTGAGGATACATAGAGTTTGCAGCAAGGATGAAGTTTTTAATAATGAGATTTTAGAATATGAAAAAAATGTTCTTAGATAGGGGTTATGATGTTAGGTCAGTTGTGGAAGCAAAAGTAAAAGTAATGGAATTAAGATGGTTGAATGCTTATACCAATTGTGAGGCCCGTAATATTAGTGATGCTAACAATGATAGTAATAATGCCCCTTTTGGATATCCTGATAATATTAATTTTAATAAAAGCAGGAATAAAATGAATCCTAAATAAATTTATTTTGTCACTACTTTTAATGTTATTAGTGATAAAATTGTGAACACTGTCCGACAGTTTTGGCCTATGTTGTTTAGGGATAAGGAATTGAACTTATTACTGCCTAAAAGACTTCAGGTATCCTATAAGATGGCTAGAAATTTAGGGGATATGGTAGTACGTAATCAGGTTTGAACTTCCCATTGTGGAATTTAAAACAGAAATTTCAACCCTTAAAGATACTATACCCTGCAACAAATGCTCTGTATGCAAAAATGTGGTTAACTGTTTTAAATATATTAATGGGTATTATTTTTTCTGTAAGGTGTAACTTTAGTTGTAATACTTGTGGGGTTATATATGCTTTAAAGTGCAGCTGTAATAAGTTTTATATTGGGGAAACCAGTAGAAGCTTTAAGGTATGTTTCCAAGAGCATTTAAGAGATATTAAAAATGCTAAAATAGACAGCCCTTTAGGTAGTTATTTTCTTGAGTTTCACAATTATAATCCTGATCACATTTGTGGATCTAAAAAATAGAATAATGATACCAAGGTGTCGAGATGAACAAAGGCTGTAACTGTAAAAAATCATCCACTAAGAGCCAGTATCTTCCTTAAGACCTCACTTTATTCAAACAACAGGAACAGTGGTAAGCGCTTTCACCCTGATAGGGCTTCTTCAGACCATATACAAACAAGCACAGCTATACTTCATTATGAATAGAAAAAGGCACTAAAAGTGACAACTGACTGCAAAACAGAATAGATATCACAAATAACACATAAGTATATTGATACAAATATATCAGTTAATTAAAAACATCATCATAAATGTCTAAAACCAATATAAAACATTCCACCTATTACTCATAACATGAGTACCCCCCCATAAAACCCAGAAAATGTGGAAACATGTCAAATAAAGCTAGTTCCTATGCATGAACCCAAAGCCTAGGAATACTATAAAAGGCAGTAAGAATGACACTACTATCTCAGCCCTCTGCAGTAGTGTCATTCTTACTCTTAGTGGATGATGCACTTCATGTTATGAGTAACAGGTGGAATTTTTTATATTGGTTTTAGCCATTTATGATGATGTTTTTAATGAACTGATATATTTGTATCGATATACTTATGTGTTATTTGTGATATCTATTCTGTTTTGCAGTCAGTTGTCACTTTAATTAGTAGAGTGTTTTTTGGCACCTTTTTCTATTTATAATGAAGTATAGCTGTGCTTGTTTGTATATGGTCTGAAGAAGCCCTATCAAGGTGAAAGCGCTTACCACTGTTCCTGTTGTTCGAATAAAGTGAGGTCTTAAGGAAGATACTGGCTCTTAGTGGATGATTTTTTTACGGATACAGCCTTTGTTCTTCTCGACACCTTGGTATCATTATTCTATTTGTTACTAGACCGTGTCTGGTGTGCGGGGCGTTTACTCCTTGGGTAACAATAACTTTTTGGATAACATTTGTGGATGTGTTCTGGAGAAAGTTGAGGTATCCTTGGATGAACTTGTTAGCTTAAGGAGTAAGCTTCGAAGAAAGGAAACTTTGTATATTTTAAAAATTGATACTCTGGAACCTTCAGGTTTAAATAAAGAATGTAATTGGAAATATGTAATTTAATTAGCAGCGGGTGTGACTTGTTAATTTTATGCGTATATTAAGTGAGATGTTTTTTATGTTTTTTACTCTCTGAAGGCTAAATAGCTGAGGCGCTAAGTACAATAAACTATTCTGGTTTATTTTTGGCTTGTCTGTTGCCTTAGTGGTATATCTACATATATATCTTTTTGTCAATGATATTAATTCTACAACTTCCCATTATTTTTGGATTTATCTGAATTTTTAAGGAAAGAAGTTAAGAGGTATGCTGCTGTCTGGCAGTGTTCACCAAGTGTTTTGCTGGCTTTCAAAGCTGGTAGAACATTTAACACTCCTATTTTTGTTTCTATAACTGGTTGTACATGGAGCGGACTAAATCTGCATGCAATACAAAGAATTATGATCAGGTCGCCAATCAAGGATCATTATCAGGTCTATGGTCATTGTGATGCCTGTGCCCTGGTGCAGCAATCAAGGAGCCTCAATCCTCACCACTGACACCAGAGAGGGTGACTCCTAGAACAGGAAAGGATAAATAATAAACACAGTAAAGTACAATTTCCCTTAAGTGCACACAGAGATCACAGTCAGTCTGGGGCTGGTTGCTCCCTTGCTCTCCAGGTCCCCAATAAGACTCCCCACTGGCACAGCTATAGGGTCCAGATCTCAGCCTAGCTGGCAAGCTAACCTCCAGTACCCTCTCTCTCCCACCAGTGCTTTGTGTCCCTGCCCAGGTAGATGACACACACCCACACTTTGAGATAAGTATTTATACAACTTCACAGACACTCCTGGGAAAGGCTGACACAGATTTTCCAGCTGTGCCACTTTACTCAGAGTAATTTCTGCCACCACCAGCTTAATATAATTATCAGCTACCCAAAGGCCCTTGAAAGGGTGTCCAGTTATTACTGTGCAATATTATTATCCAATTGGTAATGTGACTATTCAGTCTAAAGGCTTATTAGAGTGGCTTATTACAATAACCTCTATAAATATGCAATGTACTGTAGAGCCTACTGCTCTATACAAATCAGCCACAGGTAAAGGTTTTTAAAATATTTAATAATAAATAATTAAAACACAAGACAATACTACTACACCACAGAGATATCTAAGAGTTCAGAGATCACACAGAAACTTAAAATAATACAGTAGGACAGGTCTGATGTCAAAGAAAAACACTTAATCTAACTTTCTAATCTTTAGCTAATCTTAAGAGAAAACAGTGCTATAATCCTACTTACATACATAAAGAGCAAGCAGTGCTGAGTTTAATTGTCCAAGATCAAAATGCTTACAGTCTCTCACTGAACAATAGTTTTTAAACGCTAACCAACAGCTCTACTGAGGCCCTCCCAAATCACATCATTTTGACACTTAGGTTTTCTCAGGCCACAAACTGCATTATTTAGCAAGCTAACACCTGCTCAGGAAACTGCAACAATACAAGGCTTTTCACATATACACTCTAGCAGAAACCAGAGCAATAAAGCACCTTCCACATGTAAATTCTGGCCCTTAACTTTAACCTTAAAACAATGGGCATGAAACTTTCATTCAGACCCACTGGAGCCAACTTGTAAAACATCAGAGATTCATAATATCTTTCCAACTTCAAAAGACACATTTGAAATGCTTGGCTTGGTTTTCCTTACAGCAGATGGCAATGTTGCAACAATCTTGAAGTTCACATTTTACAGTGTTTTCTTTCATTTAAAAACACAAGCCTGTATTTTACATTTATTTATACAGTTGATAGAATTATGTATCAAATTCTATTTGACCAGGCTGGTAGCCTTCGCCCATCTTCCTCCAATCTTCA
Organism: Protopterus annectens; assembly: GCF_019279795.1. Lineage (NCBI taxonomy): Eukaryota > Metazoa > Chordata > Ceratodontiformes > Protopteridae > Protopterus > Protopterus annectens. The sequence continues at coordinate 502,225,886 of NC_056745.1, forward strand.
CAGTGATAACCAGCTTATTATGTGTTTTGACTTGGATGCCAAGATGCACATATCAAGTTTCTTAGCATCCATTTCTCAAACACATAAGCTGATTAAGATCAGAGACCTGATAACTATTCATTAAATTCTTTTCATCTTGATTTTTCTAACTGTTTATATTCTTCAAGGAAAAGTTAAAGTCAGTAAACGTTTTTAAAAAATAGTCATCATAACAAAAACTTCAGGCTAAAAGACTGGCAATAGCCTAACATATCACAAATCTATATAAATTTAAAGCTGATTCAAGATCTTTGAAGAAATTATAAATGTTTGTCACACTGAAACAAAACAGATGCCGAGTAAGATGGGCCCAAGCTGATTAATCAGTGAAATACTATGGTCAATGACAAGAGGGATATATGTGGTGCATAAAATCCAAACTGACATTTTCACCCCATTGGTAAACTTTCAGTCTAAACTTCAGTTACAACTGTCCCTTGTATGATTTGTTTTTCTCATACTGATTTCACTGAAAATGGTCTTTAACCCCAGTGACTTCAATTCAGGGATAACATGAGATGCATTCATAACCTTTAATGGAGGCATGCTGTGTTTCAGCACAGACATGTCCATTAAACTCTATAGACCCCATGCCATACATAATGTCACACTAATTGTTGTGCCATGGTGTCAGTAAAAAGTTTATGAAGCTTTTTATAAAAAAAAAAAAAAAAAAAAAAAAAAAAACTAAATAAAAAAAAAAAACCCTAAATAAATAAGAACAGACTGGGGCAAGATGCTTTGTGGCTCTTAATTCACTAGATGCCATACTGCATTATTAAAATGTTATAAAACACTTTAAATAGGCATAAGCTACCATGCAGTTGAAATTACTGTGATGCTGATGCAAGATGTGAAGTATGTGAAATATCATAAGAAATAAAGAAGGTTCCAGCAATGGATACAAGGTTATACGGAATGTTGGCATGGGATCAGCTATGGCTTTCAAATAGAATACCATTGTGCTGATACAAAGGATGACCATGACGAAGACAGAAGTAGGTCAGATATAACTCAAATATTGTGATTTACTGTTAGTAACCCTCTCTGAAAAAGATAGCAGAGAACAGATTACAATAAAATTGGTCTTAAAGATTAGACTTAGTAGGACATGGGAGGAGGCTGCTAAAGTGATCATTCAGGGAGAGGAATATGTCCATGTTGTGGTGTTTTCAGATACCAATGATCTGGCAGACAAGATAGCTAAAGTGGTAGCAAGCAGGAACAGGCAGATTGGAGGCAGTGTCTCAAATATGTTACCTATGCCAGCAGTCAAAGAACTAAACACATGGAGGAGATGGGAGTATAATGACAGGCTGTTGAAATAAACAAAGGACAAGGGATTTGGACTTTTTACAGACATGGCAAAGAGAGCAGTTCTATGTATGCAGTTCTATCTCTTAGCCCAGAAGGAACAGTGGTGTTTAGAACTGCATTGGTAATGTGTATCTTGATGGTTGTACCTTTAAACTACAATGGAAAACAACGCAAAAGCCATGCCATAAAAACAGAAGAAGAAGTAGGTACTGAAGGCGCAGATGGAATGTAAAAACAGATGTGGAGTATAGCAGAGGGATAAACAAGGCTAACTGGGAACATGGCTACTTATTATTCCTATATAATACAAGAAGTCAGGGGAGGAATAAGAAGGAGCTGCAAACAGTGATGCAGAAAGGAAGATTAGAAAATGCTGTCATCACAAAAGCATGGGACAATGACAAGAGGGCTATAGCATGGAGGTGCCTGAGTATAGGTTGGATGGGAAAGAAAGGAGAATAGAGGTAGAGCATAAATCTGAATAAAAGAGGACATCAAATGTCTGGGTTCCACAGAAGAGGTAGAACATCACCCCAAGGAGGGGCAAGGGGAAAACAGAGCTGAGGTTAAGTGCCCTGACAGTTAAAGTAGAGAAAGGGGAGGAATGTCGATGGACCATTGCAGAATAAAAGAATAAAGAAATAGGATAGGAGGAACAGGGTAATATGCCTGGTGTATCTGAATCTGCCAGGGACAGACTGGGAGATTCTGAACTTCAGGATAAAGAGACATGAGAGAGAGAGAGAGAGAGAAATGAATTCTGAATGTAGTCCTAAATGAGGAAGGAGGGTTATGTATTTCCAGGTCAAGGTGCCATAATCAACAGCAAAGAAGCAGGAAAATCTCAGGAACAACAGGCCTTTTAGTCTAACATAAGAGACAGGGAAAATCATTAAGGGAACCCTGACATAAAAACAGTGAGTTGCCTAGAGGACAGTAATTACCAAAAGAGCAACCAATATGGATTTGTGACTAGATATGGCTTTCAGTCAAAGCTGATTAAATGTGGTTACAGAAGAAAGTGACAAGGAAGTGCAAGTAGATGTTATCTACAGTACTTGAGTTCAACAAGGATTTGACCCAGTCCCATACAAGCAGTCAGTAGGAAAACTTGCGTGTTACATTGTTGAAGAGTAGAATACAGATGCTTGTGATGACAGGAATGTTGTAAGGCATGTGAAAGGTGACTACTGTAGCACTACAGGGTTGGTTGTGCGACAGTATGTTTCAATGTGTTGGTCAGACATGTCTAAGGGAGAAGAGAAAAAGAGTAGCCTTTTCACTAATGATACAATTGCAGGTGTGACAGTGGAGAATGCAGGAGGCATCCATGGAAGAATTTGAAAATGCTAACCAAGCGGGCATAGAAAGGTATCAGATGAGTTACACAGCAGACAAATGCAAAGTGCTGTATCTGAACTATAACATCCCTGAAGTAAAGTATTAGCTAGGGTGAGTAGAACTGATGGAAAATGAGGGAGAAAAGGATCTAGTGGTGTTGGTTATGCCTGGATTTGACCACTAGTAGTAGAGTAATGGGGCAGAGGCAGCATCAGACAGAATGCTGGGATGCATCTTCAGGTGGATATACTCCAGAATCAAAGAGACAATGCTTCCACCAGGCTTTGCTTAGTCCACATCTAAACCACAGTGTCAATGCTTCTACCATGCAAAGAGAGGGACGTCTGGCTGCTGGAAGGAGTTTAAAGGAAAGTCACAAGAAAGGAACACCGGATGGAGGGGGAAAACTAGCCAAAAACCAGAAGAGACAGGGGAATCTGATATAGTTGCACAAAATAATGTCAGGGAGGGCAAGAGGTGTTGTCTTGAAGTCAAAGGATAGAGGGGGAGGAGGAGGTGCAAGAAGCAATGTGCAAGAACTAAGTGCATCATGGATCTCCAAAAGTGCTTCTTCTCTGATATTGTTCTGTATCCAGACAACGGGCTACCAGAATGGATTGTGAAGAGGGATTTAACAAAGGCATTTAAGAGGAATGGGGCAGGTGGAGAAAGGGTGAAGAGAAAGGTAAAGATGGAGGGAAAATAGAATGCTAAATGTACTTCTATTACATCATAGATAGACTTATTTTCTCCTTCTGCAACCAAACAAATTTAATGCAAAATGTGTCCAAATAAGGCAATGCATCCTTTGACCTGGAATAACATTTCAAGGAACACTGTGCTTTAAATAGTGGAGGTATTTACACATTTGAAAAGCTGCCTTCAATTTTTTACAGCTCTGCTGTATTTCCACTGAACAATTACATATTCTGAACAGCTCACATTTTTTTACAGTCTATACGTTTTATATGCTGTAATATTCACTAAAAGTGACAAACATGGCTGCTATGAAAAATGATTATATTTAACTAAGATTAATGCAGTTTTTCTGTTTATTGTACTGAAAGACAATTGGAAGTTTCATCCTGTCACATTGGGGCCCAGAGACAGATGAAAGATGAGAAGAATGTTGCACTTACCCTGACCTCTCTTGTCTCCAAGAGATCCTGGAACCATGTTAATGTGACTGGAATAATCAGTGACTTTTGACATAAGAAACATAGTTTGCAGGATTGCAATGCTGTTGAATGATCACAGCCAAGCGCCAGCTGACTAATGTAGCTTGAATTGCTTGGTGTGTGTTCAGGAATTCAGCTGTGGTTCAAGCACTGGATGTGAATACTCTCCATGATCTAGCTCACTGCACAGAGCACAGTCTGCCTGCTCTGCAACTTTACATCCAAATTGTCCTGCCGAATGCAGTTCCAGTCTAATTTTCATTTATGACTTCATCATTTCAAGGCACAGTTAAGTGCTATTTGTTCTCAGTACAGACAGTAGGACCTCTACTTGTTTGAAAAGACATAGAAAAAGTCATAATTTAGAAATGTGTTTGAATTTTATTGGTTGTGTATGATAAGGTAAAATGCCATATAATTGAAGTTGTCAGTATCCATGCATTTTATTCCACTGATCTCTCAGTGGCATCATGGAGATGTGTTAAAAGTCTTTAGTCAAGATGCAATTGTGCCATAAGCAAGCAATAATGTCCAACAGGGTGGGTGTTATCAAGGAATTAATGCTCACTCATGGGTGTTGTTACGTTCAACACCAGACACAGAGAACCTCAAGTTGCCACCCCTGGAAGAGCATTATTTTTTAATAAATCCCATCCTGAAGGGCATTATTGCATTTAGAACACGGGCTGTTTGTTAAATTGTTTTGCATTTGTCTTCCTTTTTATTAGTATATTTTTTTATATTTCTCATGTCAAATAGTTCCTCCGACTAATGTTTTAAACTTGCTGTAGCAACACATACACACACACACACACACACACACACACACACACACACACACACACACACACACACACACACACTCATTCAAAAGCATAGAGAGACGGGCTCAGACACAGATGCATAAAACACACAAACACACACACACACACACACACACACACACACACACACACACACACACACACACACACACACACACACACACACACACACACTCACAGACACTCACACACACACACACACACACACACACACACACACACACACACACACACACACACACACACACACACACACACACTCACAAATGCACACATATGCCCAACAGTTTTAGTTATTCATAGGCACAGTTACTGCTGAAATTAATATAACCAACACAGGTCCATTGGCACAAAGTGATAAAGATATGACTACAACCAGGTGATAAGGCTCGATTATAAACTCAAGCATCTATTGGAGATGGTGTGGAAAGGACAGATGTTACTATCTGGGAGACTGAAGAGAGTCCAGTGTCACAATACCTTAGAGGAGGGACAATAACATAATGTAAAATCCTGATATGGGCATTCAGCAGCCTCGCTGTATATGTGCTAACCTCCATTACTTTTGCACAGGATCTCTGATTCACCTGGAGTGGTTCCATGGTGGCAACAGTCATGCATCTCCCACTCATAAGAAAGGGTCAGGGCCTTTATATATATATATATATATATATATATATATATATATATATATATATATATATATACACACACCCTTGTTACTAAGAAGCCAACATGGGCACAGACACCATAATGGCTGCCTAAATTTGTGGTTGGGCCACCCTTGTGTAATAGCCCTTTTGATGACTTTTGACTGCATACTGGAGGTATCAGTATGGGAGAACAAATGGGCTCAAGTACAACTGGGTGAGACTTGATGGTGGACAGGTACAGTGGAAAAAAGAATATAGGTTCATAGGTAAGGTGACATGGTACAAGCTGTGCAATTTTGAGTCAGGTGAAGATTGAATAACAACACCCAATTTACAGCCATCTGTAAACTTAGTTAACTGTAGGGCGGAAGTGCTGGCATGAAGGTCTGAGAACTAGATGGCAAATAGGAGAAGACCCAGAACTGAGCCCTGTTGTATATCACTGGTAACTGCTTTGCTTTCAGAAGTGGCACCTGCTACTCTAACCACATGGGTTCAGTCAGACAACCAGTTAGCTATCCATCACACAATATAAGGATTTATATTCAGATTTACAAGTTTATCAATAATGCTTACATGGGGAACAGTGTCAAAGGCCTTGGCCAGGTCAAGATATGTTACATGCACTACATAATTACAATCCACTGCTTCAGTTTCTTTTTAAAATAAATTAATGAGGTTAAAGGGGCAAGACCTTCGTTTGATAAAGCTAAACTGGTGAGGGTCCAAAACTCTAAGATTTTCAATGTCCAGGTTAATGAAGTTTAAGCTAATGTGCTCCATAGCTTTACATATGAGGCTAGTGAGACTAATCTATAGTTACCAGGGTCCATGGTTGGGCCACTCTTGCGTAATAGCCATTTTCCAGGCTTCAAGAATGCAACCAGTGGAGAGGCTCATATTAAAGAGTTTGACTAAGTGGTCAGAAAAAACATATTTGGCATGAATAATCAAGCAACCTGGTATGTTGTCAAGGCCCACTGATGAAGTATTCTTAGTTTTTGAAAGGGCTGAGAGAACTTACTCCATAGTAATTAATGAGGATGGCTGGGATTGTGGAAGCTGTGAGATAGCTGTAAAATCTGTGGATGGAGTAAACTTTGCACTAAATTTGTTAGCTAGGATATTAACTACTTTCTTTGGGTCAGAAAGTGTAGTATTACTGTGAACTATCTCTGAACACTGTCGAATGTTAGTTCTTAACTTCTTGACATAAGTAAAGAAATATTTGCAGTTATTTCAGTTTTAGTGATAATTTTAAAATCATACTCTGCTTTGAACTTCCTAATGGTTCCCTTAAGCTCTTTGTTAGTTTTCTAGTGTGTGCTCTTAAGGTATGTAGGATGAGGCATCTTACAAGCATTAAACAGTTTCTTTCTCTAGTTATATAATTTATTTATATGGGTATTTATTTATACAGGTGCTGTTTTTTAAACATATTATATTTGTTACATATAGGGGTTGCCTTATCAATATAACTATTTAAGTGAGAGTAGAAGTCAGAAAGACATAGGGAGCAGGATTCTTCAGAGGAAGATTATTTACAGGCAAGTACTGCCAGTTTAAAAGAAAAAATAATTTAACCATGTACAGGTAGATAATATGGTCAGGAGGATTAAACATAAACTGTAAAACTTAATGATGTTATAATTTTATATGGATTTTTAAAGTTCATTAGTAGAACTTAGGATGACAAAAAGTGTGTCTTCAGGGAATTGAATGCAGGCCTTGCACATTACATTTGAGCAGTACTGCAAGTTTAATATATACAGTAACTGCAATACAATTTCTGCCTTAGTATCTACACAAGTGTATTCTTCTTTAATAGTTACTGTGTATATTTCAATAGCAGAAACAAGAAAACAGTAGAATCAAATGCATTTGAGCATGGATACTACATACATTTCATTACCACTAGACAGTCTATATATATATACTTCACTGATGGAGTCAAGACTAATATGCAGTTAAAATGAAATGACTGACACAATTCATATAACTAACAGAAATGGGATTCCCTGTACAGCTGATTAATTAACTCTCTTTTTTTCTGTGTCTGTGTATTTTCTTTTCTTTCCACAGGTCATGGGTATTTAGCTACTTCAAAAATATCCCAATGCACATCTACTGTCAGCCAATAAGAGCACCAAAGGTCAGAAAATACAGAAAGTGGAAATAAAGCAGCATTCAATACAATGAAACAAACTTTAATGTGAAATTCTGTATCACATTAGAAACTTCAGTTACAAGTGCAAACTGGTTAAAACTGGTTACAGTCAACATTTAATATATGAAAATAAAGACACATATTCAACAAAATACTGTGCTTGTTATCATTTATGAAATTCATCCTCTGTTAAAGCTAATAACTTCTTCATTTCAACCATTGATTTGTGAAAACACAGCAGAAGCACCAAACAAACGTTCTTTAATGGAGTAAAGCTAAACCTATCTTTAATTTTAAAACTTTGGAAAGCACTTTTATTAGGCAATAACTGATGAATAGGTGTGGGTATATATAGGATTTACCCACAGTTGGCATGGTTTAATCACGAGGGCGAAGCCCAAGTGATTAAAAGCTAAGCTTGGGTAAATCTTTATAAACCCACACACACAAGTTGGTTATTGCTATTACACAATAACATTATTTAAGAATGAACGGCTATGTAGTGTTCTTCCATGTTGTTTGCTCATTCTTTCACATTTGCTGATGTACTACACATGCGCATGGGACTTACGTTCCTACACTTGCACAGTACATCAGTGCTGTGGAAAGCAATCAATGGAGAAAGGAAGATCTCCAAAATAGAGACAGATTGTAAATGTTGCTCTTATAAACTTAGAAAGCTGTTTGAATAACAAGATTTGTGTTATCTTTCATTGTCTGAAAGATATGAAGTCTGAAACTGAAATGCATGCCTTTATTTAGTAACTTCACTCCTCAGTGATTTGTTGGAAAACCACAAATTTTGAGGAACAGACCAAAAATGTAAGGCAAAAATCTATACGTTTTGTGAAAATTTGAGCAGTTGAGATACATGCCTCCCTAGCAAATATTAGTAGAAGAAAACTTGGCCCCTCAACAGTACTTCAGCAACTGGACGTTTTTGTTTTATACTTGATTTAGAATGGGCATGCTGGTTGGACTGACCAGTCAGCATGCATGTTTTTGAAGAGTAACAAATAATCATTATATAATTTCCAATAAATTACAAAACCAGTTGTAAAGGCAAATAATTTGTACTTCAGAAATTTAAATTTACTTGATAAATAATAGAATCTTTCTCAGCTCTATGGCATGAAGGTGTAAAACCCAGACAGTTGATAATTTAGAGGAAATAGGATTGTGGACGGAAAGTGGTAAAATGGGGACATGACCTTGTGTGTAACAATAAAATAAACACAGTAAAAATAGTTTAAAGTCATATATGTGATATATTTTTATGGCATTCACCAGTCATTCATGTCATGAATATTTTGTAACAGCTTGTTAATGGCAAACAAAATCCTTTTGTTTAATTTTTTAAGGTCTCAAAAACTGTAAGATGATTAAGTAGTAAAGAGATTAGTGGCTAAGACTTATCCCAGGGGGGAAAACGCTGTGCCATCAGAGCTCAGAATTTGAAGAACAGACTAAGGAGTGGGGTTACTGTCAGATACCAAACTAAATCATTGTGGCAAAGTCATAATAATCCAAGCATGACCAAGTATGACCATGGAGGGTATTATGGTTCTAAGGTAGTTAACTGCCAGAAAAAACAGCAGATGGTGATAAAATAGAGGATTATGAGTGGATCACCAATCCTAACTGACTTATTAAGTGATTGACACATGGATCTCGAAAGATGAATCATGGCATCCATTTCGAGAACAAAAAGTAGGTCAGGATTGGAACCTGATCATAATTCTTTGTAGTGCATAGAGCTTTATCTGCTCTGTGCACTACTAGTTACAGTAGAAAAAAATAAAGCTAAGTGATTTGCTGGTTTTCAAAACTATAATGTACTTAGCGATCACCATCAGAAAGACATTGTAACACAGTCTTTTATATTTACACTTACCTTCCATGCCTCTCAACTGTCCAGATTTTTGCAGGATGTCCAGATTTTTGCCTCATATGTTTGGCTTGTTAATCATAAAGTCTGTGATTTTCAGACACATTTCTGAGGATTGAATACATAAAATAATGAAATACATTTAAGTTTCAGATTTTGTATCCTTCAGAAAATGTAGGAAACCACACATCCTGTTATTCTAGTAACTTTTTAAATTTATAACAGGAAGGTAGGGACACATTATCAGAATGGATAGCAGGCAGAAACAAAACTTTTATTTTGCCACTATCATTTGCCATTTGCTGGTAAGTACAGGCTGATTTTACTTACTAGCCTGAGATTTGACCTTAACAACTTAAGCAGGAGATGATTAACATTTGTTAAGGTCAGGTCTTGTGCTGCTCTAGCACTTAACTGATTTCTCTTTTTCCAACTATCAGAGCATAATCACGATGCTTCATGCACTACATCCAAATTCTTAGGATCACTGTTCCCCTTCTTTTGGCAACAATATATGTTTTTTCTGTTTCTGCTTACTTTGTCTTTCTTGTAACATATAAATAGCAGATAGCTTGTGTGAAGAAACTGAAAACACTGTCATCTGTGTTAGCATGTCTGGCAGATTTGTACATATTCTTAGATTAACTTGTATTGTATGCCAGCATGCCTATTTGTGAAAATGTAAATAAGTTTTTAAATGTTGAGTATTTTCTTTGTTTAAACAGAATGTTTAGAGAATCTGTCACTGCTTTGATACACTTCTAACTGCGTATGTTTGAAAGGGACATTCTAAAGTACAAACTGAGGAGAATCAGCTGAGCTGTGAGTGATGTCATTGGAATGTTCCTTGTTGCTAGGATAAGATTTAAACAGCTGATTGACATAAAAATAATCTTTTTTACAGCTGACTGTTATATTTTGAAATTAGACAGATGAGACTGAGAAATTGTGCAGTTTGTCAAGTAGTGAGCAGTCAGTGAACACTAAGAAAAGAGAACTTGCCAAGAAAGCTGTAAGCTTGCCTTGGCCTTGCTATTATATCTTAAGAGGAGATCATGGACAGTATTCTTTAGTTATATCAGGAAAGTTTAGTTATTAAGATATATTTTTCTTGAATAATGGATTCCTATCCTGCAGTTTAATTTACATTTTTGGTGATTGAATTTCTAGTGTTTATTGAGAGTTATTGATTTTCAATCTTGTAATTACTTTTACTTATTATTAAATGATTTTCATTATTTTACATTGTGGCAGGAAACCAGTGTTTTTCTTTTGAGAATAGAGAGTGCTTCTACCTGTTTGATACTCTCAGGTCACTTTGAGGCCTGGCTGTTCTGGTCATAGCTATCGTTTATTCTGATAATTCATTTTCATAATTGTACACCCCTTTAGAAGGGCATGAAGACCCTCTGATTGGTGGCAGTGTTTCTCTATTTATTTTGGGAAAGAAACACAGCTGGAAATCTGTGTCAGGCTTTCTCAGAAGTGTTTGGATGTGTGAGATTTTGAGTGTGAGTGTACCAGAGGTCTTAAACTGGACGCTTTGCTCTGAAGTATGTAATAAGAAAATACATTTGGGTGGACAGATGTATATAGTCCAGTTCCAGAAAAAAAAGACTGTGTTCGTTTTGATGCTCTTAGAGGAAAATTGTGAAAAAAATTACTTCTATTTTAGTGACAGTCTCATATTGGAGTCAGTAGTAAGGACTGAAGCTCCTTAGTTACTGACCCAATACAGTAAGGGATGTCATTTAATTGTTGGCAGTCCGGTGGGATATACCCGGACGTCACAGCTTGCTTTCTGGTTTGAAAAGTGAGAACAATGTTGGTAACTTTGAGCTCCAAGTTTCTACCTTTTAAAAGCCAAGCTGAGAATAGTCCTAGTGATTATCATGGACTACTGCACTGGCATATTGGACATGCACATGGCTGCATATTGGGATGCTTAGTTTTCACTGGTATTGAGATGATTGCACTTTTTTATTAAATTCTTTACGGTATAGGACTATGTCTGTTTGTTTATTTATTTATGCTTTGTTGGCATTAGTCTCACTAGACCAGATGTATCTCATTTTTAGGGGAACCCAAGGCAGTATTACAAGGAACTAGGGGACTTCTCTACTCTTTGGAGCTGATAGGTGGTACCGGGGGGGGCTGCTTTCAGAACTTCAGTTCACTCAGAGATGGAAAGCAATGAAACTGTTGCAGGGAGCATGGAGAATTCTGTTGTGGAAGAAAAATGTTGTTTTTGTGGAGATGACAACACAGAAGTCATGTTTGTAGCTTCGGGAGGGTTGGCAACACCAGTATTAATGTCAACAAAAGAAGATACGAAGCCATGAAAAAGGCAATGCAGTGAAGTGTGGCAGTTGAGAGGTTGTTTGGAGGAGAAGAGGACTGTATGGAACTGAAACAGATTGTTCACTGAAACAGCAGAGAAGGAGATTGGGAGAGGTAAAGAGGAAGCATACCTGGTCTGTCAGTTAATCAGTTTGTTTATATTTTATGTTAATGCTATCCACCTTGATGTGTTTCTATATAATAAAGCATATAAATGAACTACCCCACCTGTTCATCTTGAATCATAACATAGGACGATTGACATGGTGTCAAAATGGGATCCAGAATCAAGACCAAGACCAAGAGGCACTCTGTTAATGTTGGAGGAATATAGAGGAATGGATCATCCCTATTCCATATACAACTCACAAAACAGGTCTGAAATGAATTCCAGATACTAAAAACTTGCTTAAATGATTTCTTACTTGAAGAATATAAAACAAAGCACTCAGAACACTCAAAACAAACTTCTAGTTAAATGAAATGTCCAAAACTGTGACATATTGATAAAAATATTCAAAATAGTTATGAAAATGTATGAAATAATGTCTGAATCACATACGTGCTACTTTTTCACATTAATTAAAGCTATTTGAGATATCCAAGGTACACAGAGTGCTCGCATGTTTGTGCAGTATTACAGTATTGTTACTTCACAAAATACAGCCATTTCAAAGCATATTTTGCACAGTATAGTATTTTGAAGAGTTTATTGTGCATTTGAATGTTATTACAGGTACCTGGTATGTGTGCATGTTCATATATAATTTCAAGGGCCATATTTGCAGTGTGTTTAAGCATACTTTGTTGGCATGGCTGAAGGATTTGAAAACCAGCTCCACTTGTATTTGATAATAATATTGCAGGGAATTGGAGAGTGTTTGAGCAAGTATGATAATTTCATGCAAGCTACATTTTCTGATAAAGATGCATGTACAAAGGCATTTATTTGGCTTAATTTAGCTGGTTCAGAAGCCATAGAAAGAGACCATTCATTTGCATATGCACCTGCTGTATTTGCAGGGGAGGGGAAAACCGCCATATAGTGGTACCGGGTCTATATTAAAAGCACAAATGTTTACTTACAATACCTAAACGCTGACACGTCTTCATCGAACTGCAGAAACATAGATCATTCTGAAGCGCAAAATCTGAAACGTTGAATTGTCATAGTTGGCCCTTCTGTGGTCTAGCTCCATAAGGTAAGTGTGCGATAGTTACGGACCTTAGGGTTAGGGTGCGGGTTAAGGTAAGTGCATAGACGGTAAAGTATGTGAGATTTAGTCTAGGGTTAGAAGTAGGGTTTTGTTAAGTGTATGTGTGTGGATTATTTAGTTTGTTTGGGTATAGCTTCTTAAGGTAAGTGTACGATAGTTATGGACCTTAGGGTTAGGGTGCGGGTTAAGGTAAGTGCATACATGGTGGTATATGCAAGATTTAGTGTAGGATTAGAAGTAGGGTTTTGGTTAGTGTATGTATGTGGTTTATTTAGTTTGTTTGTGTAGGTAGTATGTAGTGGGTGGTGGGGTGGGACAACTATGACAGTTCGAGTTTTTGAATTTCGCAGTTTAGGGCATTTAGTGTATTTGCAGTTCACGGAATATGTGTTGGCATTTAGGTATTCGGGTAAGCAAACGTTTGTGATTTTAATATAGACCTGTGGTACCAGCTGAGTCAAGAGAAGACCCCAAGTGCTTAAAATGTAAACTTTAGAGAAAGGTGTAATCCCCAAATGAATATTACAATGGAAAGGCACTTATTTTACACAAGGGATCAAAAACTTGGTGAAACTTTTGCAACATATATAACTGACTTGAGAAACAAAGCCAAAATGTGCAGATTTGGTGATTTAAGGAATGAGTTGATAAAAGACATACTTGTGTGAAGTATTACAGATGATGCTGTTAGAAAGATTTTGCTTTGTGACAGTGATTTAACTTTGAATAAGGCCATTGAGGTTTATCAGATATATGAGCTCACAGAAAAGCACACAAATATGCTTACAAATGAGAAATGCATGCTTCCAGTATCTTCTAGTGCTAATGTTGATAGTATGCAGCATGTGATTAAAAGACACAGGCCCAAGCACATGGCAGCAACTGTAAGCCCTGCAACACTTACTGGAAAACCCTGTACCTTTCTATCAAGTTCCAAGGCATACTCTGGTAATCACACATTCTCAGTGAAGCACAAGAGTGAGTCAGCAAACTTAAAGCATGTAACCCTACCCAGTTTCATAGTCAACTCTCATAATTGTGGTACAAATCATGAGCCCAAAAGAGAAAAGTGCTTAGCTTTTGGTCAGCAATGCCACAAATATAATAAGTGGAATCATTTCAAAAGGTTTTGTAAATCAAATAAAGCTCATTCTTTCATTAAATGAGGACATTCAGAGACAAGTCGATCAATTAGAAAGCTGTGACCCTACTTTTTATTTTGATCGTGTGTCTGTGCTTAATGAAAAAGTCAATACAGTCGATTTGTGGGCAAAGAATGAAGTATTTTGTACTGTTCGGATAAATGGAAAACTCATAGATCTCAAAGATGACACAGGTTCAAAGTGCAATGTTGTTAGTAGAAACATTTGCTAGAGTATTTACTGGTAAGAAGCTTGATTTGGCAGTGTGCGAAGCTTGTTGCTTATGGTGGTGAAGAAGTTCAAACTGAGGGTTCAGTAGTGCTTTAATATTACTCTGCTAGGAACAGCTATGACTTGCAATTTTATGCGGTCAAAAGGCACTTACAGTCATTTTTAGGCCTCAGACACAGTTTGAAAATGGAACTGGTTTCATTTAATAAGGAAGTCCATCATGTTAGCTTGAAAGACCACTGTTCTAATTTCACCCAGTCTATTTTCTCTACCTATGCTGATGTTTTTGATGACAAACTAGGCAAACTCCCAGTTGTGTACTCCATGAAGTTAGACCATGAAGTCAGTCCAGTTGTTAGACCAGCCCAGAAAGTTCCAGTAGCTATGCAGAACAGAGTCAAGGCTGAGCTAGATAAAATGGTGCAGCAAGATGTAATTTGTCCAGTTGCAGAACCAACTGAGTGGGTATCCTCCATGGTCATTGCTCATAAGAAAAGCTCAGATGATATCAAAATATGTATGGATCCATGAGATTTAAAGAAAGCACTGAAAATACCTCATCATCCAATGTGTACAGACGATATCAGAATATGTATGAATCCATAAGATTTGAAGAAAGCACTGAAAAGACCTCAACATACAATGTGTACAGTCGAAGAAGACACTGCTCTCATGCCAAATGCCACTGTTTTTTTCAGTTCCAGAGGACATTCCAGTAAATATCCCTGTTCCTGAGAAGATTCCTGAAACTCCTGAAACAGATTGTTCACCAATGACTGTCCCTGTTGCTAAAGCCAGTCCTAATTTTTATATCACTAGATCAGGTCGCATTTCCAGACCATATTCCAGATACACATCAACTTGGACATAAGTGTTGTGTTTATTTCTTAGTGTCTATATCATTCCATGTCTTATTCAAATGTCATCTTACTGTGGGCAATTCATTAAAGAGGGAGGATGTAGATCAGTATGTATGCATACCTTTAAGAAGCTTTCCATGAGCTTGCACATGTGTAGAAATACTGAGCACGTGGAAGCCTGACTGCCATTTTGTAGTAAGCTGCTGAGATGTAAGCATGTATGTATGTATGCATGTAATGGTCTGTCAGTTAATCAGTTTGTTTATATTTTATGTTGCAGCTATCCATCTTGATATGTTTTTATATAATAAAGCATATAATACTGTATGTATATTTTTGCTTTTTAATGTTTTAACTTTTGATTATTTTTGCTATTTAAAAAAATGTTCTGTCTAATTTTAATATCTGATTATTAATTCATGGAGCTTTTCTCCCCGGGCCTCCACTGAAAATGGATTCCTGACTCCGTGGACTTTCCTGGTCAACAAATGTCAATAAATTAATAAATAATAAACAATAAATAAATATTCCCCCTGCTGTCCAGTATCCCTGGTGTGTAGTGTCGCTCCACTATCCTATTGTCTTAATCTTGTCTCATAAACCAAAAAACATCCTGACTTCAACTACTGCAGCTTCTACCTGAAAATACAGAGCTCCAGACACCATACCTACCCAAACAGAACTTCTCTTCTAGTTATTGTGTGTTATCTTACAGTTTGCTTTATTCCCTGGAGAGCACACTGCCTTGGTCGTCCCCTGGGTTCTTGTCCCCCCCCCCCACCTTCAATTTACCCACTTGTCACAATATAAGTTGTTTTGAACAAACAGCAAACAGATTGTCTTCTATTGCTTACCTTTATCTGGCTCTGATTTATGACACATGCACTCCAAACTCCACTTTCTTTTTTACTCCTTCCTTCCCCCTCCTTCAGCCAATACAAGTTATTAAATACTATTTGCAGTCTGGGTGCCATTTTCAGTTCTATTCCCCTGCTGTCCAGTACCCCAGGCAAGTTGTGTCTCTCCAGTAGGTAATGTATTTTGCTCTCATTTTTGCAGTATACTTGCTGCATTGTTCTGCATTATAATGTTGTCTGTTAGCTTAGCTTAAGTGCAGTACTGAACGGTGATGAAACAATATGCCTATTTCTGCTTTGAACTCTTGTGTATACTCATACATTATGCTGCTTAGTGTCTCTGCTAGCTATTTGGTTTAGTTTATTCATCCCATTCGAGATGCAGAACTCTTGGTTATATCGCTCTGAGTGCTGATAAATGTTACTTGGAGCTGCCAGTATTTTCCCATGTGTTTTTAATAGTCATTTTTAATGGCATTGTATAGCAATAGAGGAAGTCTCCAGTTTTGTCCATTACTTCTCAGCAGTGCTTAGCAACGACTACAGTTTCAACCATGTGTGAAGTAAAGCAATGTATGATATGTTAGATTATGCATGCAGCATTTTTATTGACTGTATATATTTAAAACTGTATACTGCTTATGCTGCCACAACTGTATTGCAGTGTACATTTTATTTCACTTTTGTTGTTGATCCCACCTCTCACTATCTTTTTCTCTGTTACATTTTAGCTAGCCTATTGCCTTAATCTTGTCTCAGAAACTAAAAAGCACCCTGACTTCAACTACCGCTGCTTCTACCTGAAAATACAGAGCTTTGAACACCATACCTGCCCAATAGAACTTCTGTTCTAGTTATTGTATGTTACCTTACAGTTTGCTTTATTCCGTGGAGAGCACACCACCTTGGTTGGCACCTGGGTTCTTGTCTACGCCCCTCCAATTTACCCACTTGTCACAATATAAGTATTTTTTGAACAAACAGTAAACAGATTGTCTTCTACTGTGTACCTTTATCTGGTTCTGATTATTCCTGCTCCGTTCGCCCTTGCTCTGCTCAGGCTCTTGGGTGTGGAAATTGAGAATAATATAAACATCTCTCAATCAATTAAGAAAGTACACAAAAAAACTAGGTACCCTGCAGTGAAACAAACAGTTCCTTACCACTAACTCAAAAGCTACCATTACTAGCACATATCTTTTATCAACACTCCTATACGCCTCTCCAGTACTAACCAACCTCAGAGAAACAGACCTAGCTAAACGTGAATCCTGTTATAATAAAATTGACAGGCTTGCCACTGACTCCCCATATAGAACACATCACTGTACATCTCTTAAACTACTAATCTGGTTAAAACTCCCACAACTACTACTCTTTAAAAACTAACCGTTGATCATGAAATCCTGCATCAACTGGAAAAAAACTTGCTCTCCAAAACCTTTTACAACCACGCGCTAACAACCATTCTCTATGTTCCAGCAATACATTTTTTCTGGATATCTTTAAAGCAAACACCTCAGCTGGAGACTTGCTTTTCTCTAACTTTATACCCAAAATATGGAATAAGCTGCTATCCCCAATAACGTCCAGCTGCTCTGCAGTACAATTCAAAAAAATTTTGAAATCACGTTTAACTGAAACTTGGCTCTGCTCTTATACCTGTCCTGACTAGTTTCTGAGACTGACATAATCTCAGGATCATACACCTATTCATGTCTTACATCTCTCCTTTAATATACATTAGGAATATATATCCATTTTGTCATTGTGCATATCTATATTAACTTCAAAAGTATACTCTCAAAAACACAATATGAACCATTATGTTATATCAGTATGTTGTAAACTACCTATGTTAATTGGCAAGCATTTTAGAATGTCAGTCGTGTAAATACTCTTCTGAGACTCTCAGTCATTTATGTTAGGGTATACCTTTTGTATGCTTGTATTTTGTATTTTTTGTATTCTTTGCTTTTTATGATACGTATTTTTGTACTTCTTCAGTACTGTTTTCTGTCTGCTGTATTTTTGTAATCGGAACTTTTCTTCTCAGGCCTCCACTGAAAAAGGACCTGCGTCCAGTCAGACTTTCCCTGTAAACAAATTTAAAATAAAATAAATAAATAAACAAACAAACAAATAAATAAATAAATAAAATAAACGAACTACCCCACCTACTCATCTTGAATCATAACATAGGATGAGAGACAGTTTGGATGAAATAATAACTGAGGGCATATATGGAATAAGTGAAATGCTTGTGATAATAAAATAAGCAATAGAAAAATATAGGAGATGTGAAAGATGAAGGAAGAATGCTGTCCTTGGATATAGCAAAAGCATTTAATAGTATAAATCATAATATATGAAATATTTTGAAAGAAGTGGTATAGGAAAGAAGATGTTAACAGTTATTACATTAATGCAGTATCTTAGGTATCCATGATGGTGAATGGATGCTAGGAAACAGACTAAGATATAAAGGGAGGTTAAAGAGGGATATTTAATAAGTATGTGGTTATTTATGATGGTGATGAATGTATTCATAAGACACCAAAACCACAAACAATAAAAATAAAAAATAAATTAAATAAAATACCACTAACAGATCAGCCACCGATAAAACTGTTTAATAAATACCACTTAGCGCCTCAGCAAAGAAGCCTTCCTTAGCCGAGGCGCTAAGTGGTGTTTATTAAACAGTTTTATCGGTGGCTGATCTGTTAGTGGTATTTTATTTATTATGATGCATTCATAAGAACCTGTAGGACAGCCTAGAAGAAGCAAGGTAGAAGAATAATAATGGAATAAGATTGCCACTAATGTTATCTTATGCAGGTGACTTAGGATAAATAAAAAATAAAGTATGGATGGGAGAACTGATTGTTAAAACAGAACCATTACTGGACAGAGTAGGTTTATTTTTAAATACAAAATAAATGATTTGAAGAAGTGATGCAAATTCAAGGAATTTATTTCACAAAAAAATGAAATCAGTGTATTAGTGTAAGCTCTGGAAAATATCACATACAACAATTGAGAGAACTGCTGAAAAAATAAGAAGACTTACAGAGTGGTGAAAGTATTTCAACTGTCTTTAAGAAAAATGAGTTTATAAGCTAAATGCATATGTTTTGGAGAAATGAGCTTACTTAGGTGGTGTATGTATGTCTATTATTGCTTTATGGAGAAAGAACTACTAGAATTTTTTTTTTAGTTTCTTCTGGGAATCAAGATTAAATTCTATGAAAACAGAAATGTGAAAAAAAATGGAGGGGGCTGAATTTAAGTAAATCCTGGCTTCTGTGCATTTATTTTGCATGTTAAAATAGTACATAAAAAGAAGTTTGATTATGCATGGGAAGGAATAGAGCTAAAGAAAATGGAAAGGGAGTGTGAAAATGTAGATGATATAAATGTGGAAAAGGAGACAGGAAAAGGTGTTACTAGAAAGTAGTGAAAGAACATTTTTTGTATTTCCATGGGAAAATGTAGGAAAAGATGTGAAAGATGCAATTAATAAAAGACAAAAGAGATTTGAAGGCTGTAATGGAGGGGAGAATGGAGAGTGATGTTGGATAAATTGCCTGTGGATGGAAACAAGAAATGTAAGGTATCTAAGAAAAGGTTATGTAATGTATGTGCAGTTGAAGAAATATTGCAACATTGTTTTCTGGATTACAAAGGAAGCAAGGATTTTGGAATGTTTTTCAAAATACACATGGGAAGAGTTCAAAAACATGGACATGAATATCATGGCATTTGCTATATACGAGGAAGGGATTAAGAGATAAACAGATAAATGTAAAAAGGGTTTTATTTATAACAGTATGACATTTGCGGAAAAAGACAATGAAGAGATAATGTTGAAAATAAAAAAGAGAAATGAGATTGAAGGGATGTAGAAGGTAATTAATGAATTACATTAAAGTGTATAGACTGTGACATTGTATGATATGATATAAGAAATGTATAAATATTGTAGAAAAGAAGCGTAAATAAAGCAAGTCCTACTCTTTCCTCTGAATGGCTGATGGGTGACAACAAGAGGGAGTCATAGAAGGAGACTAGCAAAAGGTGGGATTTGGAGAGGGGGAGGAATAGTCAGAGTCAGTCATTTGCTGCTGAGAGTGTGGCTGCAGCTGTTGAAAATGCACCTGTTTTGGGTATGGATACTGTGGATACCAGCTAGCCTATTGTACTCATTGTTGCAGATGATGAACTAGAGCCTGATATGCTGTACAAAAATTTAAAAGAAAATAAACCTTCAGAAAGAGCAGCTTTGTCTTGTTTACAGGCAGTGGGTCATTGTTTTCAACAATGGTAGAAGAAGCCCAACAAGCTGATATCCAGGGGTGTAGTGAAGGTGAGTCAGGAGTACTGAGTGTGGAGTGTCAACGAGAAGGCCAGGCAGGCACTATTTCCAGGACAGGCTATACTGACATGTTTTTTTTCCCATCAAAGAAACAGCCAAAGTTGTCTGCAAGGCTAACAAGGAAGCCCATACTGAAGATTTCTTCAAAAACCAAAAAGCACTGCAATTGACAAGTATGTCACATGCAACAATCTGATCACGCCATTGGGGTTCAAAATATCAGATGTTCATTCCCTAATTCACTTAGAGAATAAACACTTCTGTAACACGACTTTTGAAAACTTAGAGTTTCAAGGGAAGTTCATGGATATAACAGACTAAAAGAAAAAGTACCCAAGAAAAATACCCCATGTTTCAAGCAATGACACCTATTCTAAAAAAAAAAAGCAAAGACTTTTTGTGCAATTGGCCAGATGGCCTTGATAAAAAAAAAATCATTGATTTTTTCAACTTGTGAAAGGATATTCACTTTCTAGATAATATTTATGATGAAGGCAAACTAGACTGGATGATGAGAATTATAGATTATGATTCAAGAGACCAATAATACAACAAAACATATCCCTTGTGCATTATCTATTAATTGCATTAGAGGTACTGTCCAGTAATCCAGGCAGCCAAAAATCTGGTATTTTTGTGCTTCATTTAGTTGATAATTGTATTAAAAGTGAAGAAATATGTGTGGATAAAGGGGCATGCTGTAAAGAACTACATGCCATATTGTAGGTATTGTAATTCAGATGACTGCTTGGCATGGTGCCTATACCCAACAAGGTGCAGTCAACGTTAGACAGAAGTGTAGCAATATTTAACAGAAGGAAGGGGATACATGAAAGTTAATTTGCAATAGTTAAGAGAAAAGTAGTGAAAGAAAATGTATTTCTGATAAACAAGGAATCATAAAGGAGATATCCATAAGTAGAAAGCTGAGGGATAGAAAATGAGGAAAGATTTTAGAGAGACAAACCGATACAAAAAAATAAAGGATATCTTTTACCATGCTTTATTTTAATGTACATTTTATTTAAAGTAAGTAAAGACAGACAAAAGAGACATTATATAATTGGTCTTGTGGATATGTATTTATTTAAAGCACATCAAAAAAAGCAACTTGAGCATGTATAAGTGGAACCAATATGGAGTTAGGTAAAAGGACACCTGCTTGGGATTTGCCATGTTATTTAAATCTACCTTAATTAAAACAGATGAAACAATAATTGTATATTTAGACATATAACCAATGAAACAAAGCCCAGGTTTGTTCTGAATCCTTGGCAAAGCCCAGGTTTGTTCCGAATTAGTACTTAACAGCATCACTTACACTGATCCTGTTGACTTAGCCAACCTGCTAGCAGATAGTTCAGTGCAAACTTTACCCCCCTGTCCCCCCAAAGGCCCTTTCGACATCCATGATACTTGTCCTGCACATCACATCTCCATAGATCAAGTGTTACAGGCCCTATCCAAGGCAAAGAACACAGTTTCCATGGGACCTGATAGTATCCCAGGATGTATTCTGCACCATCGCCAGCAAGAACCGGCTTCGCCATTGAGCACCCTATTCAACCACAGCCTAAGTACAGGCTTCATTCCAGCAGAGTGGAGAACTGCCATTGTCATCCCGTTGCACAATGGTGGTGCCACTGCTGACCCTGGAAACTATCACCTCATTAGCTTGACAAGTCTGATCTTTAAAGCCATGGAGCATATTATTATGGATCTCATAAACAAGGACATAGGCAATCTCCAAGCACTTGACCTCACCCAGTTCAGATTTATCAAGTGCAGATCTTGCCTGTTGAACCTGGTTGACTTCTATGAGACTGTCACCAAGGCCCTGGATGAAGGAAAGTTAGTGCATACAGCTAACCTTGACTTGGCCCAGGCCTTTGACACAATCCCCCACTTGGGCATCATAGAAAAGCTGACACAACTTGGAGTAAATCCCTACCTCATCAGGTGGGTGGTTAACTGGCTCACCATCAGGACCCTCAAAGTCAAAGTCAAAATAGGCATCTCCACCTCCAATAGCAGACCTGTCACTAGTGGAGTTCCCCAGGAATCTGTCCTGGGACCCTTGCTGTTTGGCATCCATTTCTCAGAGGTCCAGGCAAAGAAAAGACCTGTGGCTGACCAACTTTGCAGATGACTGTTAAGTTGGGTGGTGTCATTGACTCCCCAAATGATGTTAACATACTGCAAGAGGGTCTCACAGTAACTAATGACTGATGTCAAAGTCATGGCCTCAAGCTAAATGCAGATCAAAGGCAAGAAGAAACAAACTGCTACTAAACCAGCACAGCTCCTGATGCCAAACAGCAGGACTAAACGCCTCCCAAACACACGTATTCTCCTCCAATAAGCACAGTCAGAGAGGTGAAACCCATCAAAGTTAAACACAGCCAGATAACCAAACTCACTGAAGCAGGTCTTTTTAAATTCCAAAGGGATAAGCAAACAAGACGCCAATAAACGAACGACTTCAGTTTTATAAAAGGTGTTTAGTTCTGCTGCTTGGAATTAGGAACTGTGTCGGCTTAGTAGCAGCTTGTTGCTTTTGCCTTTGACTTCCAGAATAAGCATACGTGTGTTTGGGAGGTGCTTAGTCCTGCTGTTTGGCATCAGGAGCTCAAGCTAAATGCAAAAAAAAATGTATCGTCATACCATTTGGCAAAAACATGCCCCTACTGATTATCACATCAATGGCGACCTCCTAAGCACACAACCTGTGGTAAGAGACCTGGGTACTCAGGTTGAGAGCAACCTCACATTCGACCATCATGTAGTGTCAGTGGTCAGAAAAGCCTTTTACTTGGTTCATCTCATACATAAAGGGTTTTCATCCAGAAAAAAGGAGGTTATTACCTCTCTATACTCCTCCCTCATTAGACCAATGATTGAGTATAATGCCCCATTTGGGATGTACCTCTCAAAACATCTGCACCAATTGGATAGGCCACTGAAATACCTCGCAGAGAGAATCCATGGCCTCCAACACCTGTCCTATGCAGACAGGCTCATATCACTGTCACTTTACTCAGTGTCATACAGATAAGTCAGGGGTGATCTATGTCTTGCCTACAGGGCAATTTGGACCCTGCCCTACTAGAGGTGCTCCATATCCGTAAGTCTAACTCCTCATGCACTACCCACTCAAAAGGCCTGAATCTAATATGCGACATCAACAAAAGCTGCTGGAGAGAAAGGTTTGTCTCCCAGAGGCTGCCCCGTCTCTCGAATAGACTCCCCATACATGTCAAACAGAGCACCTCACTGACCCTCTTCAAGCGCAACCTTGATGAGTGGATGGGTAACCACAAATTTGTCCCAGGGGTTCCACTTGTGTTCCTCATTGACTGGGGTGACAGGTGCTGACTGAGGTGTCTTTTTGGATATAAACTCTTGGTTAGGCTTGTAGATTCAGATTGATAGTGATAGATTACAACATTAAAGGATTTGTTGTGAGAATTATGGTATTCTATGCATATATATCTAGCAAAGAAAGAAAGAAGCTGACTTTTTGAAGAATTAAAAAATACGAGCACTCAACATACAGGAGACTTTAACTGTGATGAGAGAGGGAGAAAGGAAAAAATAGGAAAGGAGGTAAGGGTATGTAGATAAGTTCTTAAAAAAATTGAATGAAAGTAGGATAAGAATATAAATATATATATATGTGTGTGTGTGTGTGTGTGTGTGTGTGTGTGTGTGTGTGTGTGTGTGTGTGAGTGAGAAAGGCTCTTAAAAACAGAAATTGACTAAATTTTGTCAGATATTGCAAGAAATTGAATGTGGAAATATTTTCTTTTCAGATTTTACAGCTGTATGTGGTAGGTTTGTTGAACAACATATTATTAAGAAGGGTAATGGCCTAAAAAAGTTTAACGGGTTTGTGTGCTGAACTACAGGTTTTGAAGACAAAAACAGAAACATTATTTACAGAACTCAAACATGAGAGATGTTTACAAAATGGTGGATATATTAAAAAAAGGTAGTATAAGAATTTATATTTAGAAAATGAAAAATAAGGCATATATGTAGTTAAAGAAGTGCATCCCACCATCCATCTCAAGCACTCCACCTCCATCACCTCTGAAAGGTGTTAGGGGATAAATGTCAAAATAATTCTTTAAAAGCTTGGTGACAAGAAAGAGCAATAAGACAGACTTAAAAACAAAAGTATTTTGTAAAAGGAAGAAAATATATATAAATCCCTGTATGAGAAAACAAGTCGTGTATCATGGAAGTATGTTAATGGAGGTACAAGATGAGCAAGGAAAGAAGTTTAATAGATAGTGAGGTATTATTAAATATATTGAGCAATATTTTGGCAAGATGTATACAAAAGATTACTGTGAGTTGAAAAAAGCATGGAACACATAAAATATATCTAGAGAAGTAAGTGAGACATTGAATAGTGAATTTACAGTTGGGGAATTACAAAGGAGTATTAAACAAGGTAAGCAGAGTTGGTTCCTTGACAGGATGGGTTTGATTATTCCTTTTATATAAATGTGACTGAGTATTAGTTAAACTATTTACTAAAATTATAAATGAATAGCTTGTGCTAGGCATAATGCATAAAGAGGTATGTAGCAGTAGTTTTAAGTTAATTTGGAAGACGGAATAGAAGTCTTTTAAGTAACTGGAATCTATTTCACTGTGTAACAATGATCACAAAATATTCATGTCTATATTTCAGGAGAGATTTAATAGGGGTATGACAACTTTATGTAATATCATTTATGGAATGAAAGACAAATATAATATGAAAATGGTGGATTAATCTTTCTTAAATAAGTGGTAAGTGGCATAATAAAGGATAAAACACAGCAGACAGATTTCATGTGACCCAATAAAAGTCTATCATAATGTTAGCCATAATCAGTTGTGGGAGATTTTGAAAGAATATGATATTCCTGTGAAAATAATTATCTATTTGACAACTATTTATGCACCTACAACTGCTAAGGTAATGGTTAGGTTAGTAAGGGCCTTACAGAAACAGATGCTTGGTGCCAGAGCCCTGGGCTCAAGCTCAATGCCAAGAAATGTATAGTTATCCCCTTTGGGAAAAAACATGTACCTGTGAATTACCACATAGGTGGCAGTACACTAAACACCAAAAGTGTGATGAGACTTAGGGACACAGGTGGACAGTGGTCTCACCTTCGATAATCACATCACCACAACAGTCAGGAAATCCTTCTATGTGGCACACCTCATCAATAAGAGCTTTTCATCCACAAAAAAGGAGGTCATTGTCCCACTGTACTCATCCCTCATTAGAGCCATTATAGAATACAATGCCCCATTTGGTATGTACCTCTTAAGACATCTGCAACAACTGGAAAGGGCACAGAAATACTACACTAAAAGAATCATAGGCCTAAAGGAGATGCCCTATGCTGACCATCTAAAAAAACTCCACCTATACTCTGTCGTATATCGTCTACTCAGAGGCAATCTCTGCTTAACATACAAGGCCATGTCAAACCCAGAGCTGCTGGACATGCTACACTTAAAGAAATCCCAATCCCTCAGACACACATTCTCCAGGGATCTAAACCTTGCCATCACAATGAACAAAACATGCTGGAGGGATAAGTTCCTGATCCAGAGACTCCCCAGACTCTGGAATAGACTGCCCATACATGTCAAGCATTGCGCCTCTTTGGCCCTCTTCAAAAGCAACCTTGATGACTGGATGGTGGATAGGAAATTCACCCTGGGGATCACGTCAGTTGCCCTGCTAGACAGGCATCCAGGAAAGTAAATACTGTGGAAAGAAATAGCCAGGGAATTGTTATGGCTAGGCTTGTATGGGCACTAGGGCCGATAGCCTAGTACCAGCCTATGAACCTATGAACCTATAAAGAAACAGAGATACAAGGTATAACTAGAGTGCCATATGAGTAACTTATTATTTGGTTTTGTAATAACTGCTTTAAAAGAAAATTTTAAGAAGATATAGAAGGTAGTAATATGATGTTTAGGGATCAAGTTAAATTGCCAACAATTATGAGTTACTTTGATGATGTGGTTTTAATTGTTAAAAACAAAGTATGGGTAGAATGTTGTAATGCAATTTTAAGTATAATTCAGAGAAAAACTGATTTAAAATTAAGCAATGCAAAAGTAAAGTTTGTTGGGAAATCAGGAAAACATATTTTATTTTACGAGAGAAGTCATTGAGATATTAGACATTACATTTGTAGAGAAAATGTTATCAAAGGCTAATGGAAAGAGTTGATGCAAGAGATAATAGAAAGTTCATATGTATGTAAAATTCATGATTTCTCATTTAATAAAATGGTTTATCTTATACACTGGTTATATTACACAAGCTTGAGTATTTATGGAGTGTATTTATGTAGCCAGAGTCATCTGAGAAAGAATTATTGCAAGCTGCTTTTTATGCTATATGGAGGGGACTAGATTGAGTCCTGTAAAGAGAGTGGTAGTATTTAATGAGGAGAGAGAGCGAGAAAGAGAGAAAAATGGGTTAGACTTGATTAACTCAGTTAACATTTTGTGTTCACTGTTCATGTTTTGGAGAATGGGAAGTATGGAGATGGGTGATAAAAGTGTTTTTTTTTTAAATAATAGGTATAAATATGGACAGGTGTTTATAAAAACCCAGGCAAAAACCGCAGATGGCTTTGGAAGATGGAGATATGGCAGAATATAACAGAATGTTTAATGAATATAAATTAATATAACAGAGAAGATGAAAAATATGAATAAGTATTATAGAGTAAAGCTATGGGAAGGACAAAAGGAAGCTATCCAAAAGCTTAATTTTATGCAGGAAAAGGACCATCATCACCATCATCAACCCTTTTTTTCTCATTTTCTACATGGAGGCAGGGTGTCATGTGAACTCTTGCCATCTTTCTCAATTCAGTGCCACTCTCCTGTCTTCTTCAGCAGTCATGTGTGACTGTCAAGGGTCCTTGCTCTCACACAATCAGTCTATTTCTTTGTTGGATGCCCTAATTCCTTTTTGACTTCTTCATTGCTGTCCCATATCTTCTTCACCAGATTATCTTCTGTTTTCCTGCACATGTGCCTGAACCACCGTAATCTGTTCTCTTTGATGTTTCTGCAGTTGGAACTACATGAGCTTCTGCTTTGATGTCCTTATTTCTTCCTCATTTCTGTACCATGCAGCAGTGCTGGTCGTACCACTGTTTTTATACCTTACTTTTCAGATTCTTTAGTATTCTTCTGTCATACACAACCACTGACAGCCTGTGTCAGATGGCTGCATTTCCTTTCATTCTTGTTTTGACCTCCTCATTCTGACTTCACTTCTCCTCAACCCCCCCCCCCCCAGGTATTTGAATCTCTTAATTTGTTCCACTGTTTTCCCTTCTATCTCAGTTCAAAATATCTTCTGCTTTCCCCCTTTTACTGCCATTTACAGCTGTCTTATCTGTACTCTCTTTCATCCCATGGGCCTTCAGTTTTGCATTTAATTCCCTCATCCTTTGCTGAAGTTCTTGTTCAGAGTCTGCATGTAATGATACATCATCTGCATATAGAATCATCCTCTCCAGTCTATTTGCTAATGTAGTCTGTCAGCAGTATGAACAACAGTGGGTTCAGAGCTGAACCCTGATGCATACCCATTCCTACTGGAAACCAATTTGTTAGTCTGAACGCTGGTCAGGTCCTTATACAGAGCTTGCAGTAACTCTACAAATGGTTCTGGGACTAGAACCATCACATTACTGACCAAATCATCTTTCTTGGGAACTTGTCATATACTTTCCCCAATTCTAGGAATGCCTATTAGGACTCTTTCCTCAGCTCTATTTCTTCTCAGCTATCTGTCTCAGTGTAAACATCAGCTTGGTTGTGCTGCATCATGATCTGAATCAAAACTGCTGATCTCCCATCTTACTTTCTACCCCTCTGTTAATTTATCAGTGACACTCTCCAGAGCTTTCACACAGTGTCATAGGAGTTCGATACCTCTATACTGCTCATAGTTGTAAATGTTCCCTTGCTCTTGTACACTGGCACTAGCATGCCTATTCTTCAGACATCTTGGATACACCTTTCTCTTCATACTGCTATGATTAAATCCAGGAGCCATTTCTCCCCTAAAATGATATTAGCTCAAATAATGGAGTATGAAGTTTTTTTTTTCTGGAGGCTTTCCATTAATAAGCTGCCAGTGAAAGCTGCAATTCAGTGCAAACAGTTGGAAGAATGAAAAATGTCATGTTTGTAGTTGTGAAGAAACAATCGAGTATATTTCTGGAGTGTAGGTGAGTGAAAAACTTTTAGGAGATGTTTAAAAATATTTGGAACTATGACAAACTTGATAGTATTGATGTAAATATGATTTTATATGAGTATATTGGTACACTTAGGAAAGATAAATGGGGAAATCTAGATAAATGTATTTTCATGTATTTGGCAAGTGGAGTAAATGTATTATTTAATAAAAGGTGGGATGCACAAGAAATTTAAAAAAAGTTGAAAAATGTTTGTGGTTAAAGGTAGAGGGTAAAGAATATTTGAAAACGTAAAGAATTATGGTGAAGCATGATTTTTCCCTTTAATTGCATATGTTTCTTTTATTTAAAACAAAGAAAAGAGAAAGGGGTCTTTTTATTTATTTTGACCATTCTTCAGTCTAATACAGTGAGTCTGCAAAATAATGCTGTCTTAAATTCAACAATTTTCAGATACTGATGCTGACAATAAAACAAGTAATAAGGTAAACTCCAAGTACAAGTACAAATGGTTCACCTTTAAAAAGAATAATTGGATCTTCCCCCATTAATGTACACCCCGTTAAATATGGCAGAGCTAGGTCATATAAATTAGGAGAGTAACACACATCCCCCTCAAACACAGCTGTCACTATACATACTGCACTTTGAATTGCCTCTCATCTTGCCCCACTTGCCTGGGCAGTGGGGTAGGTCAGAAATTCCACATTTTTCTCAGCTTTTTTCTGACTCTCTATAAAACAGGGAGAGTAAGGTCTAACAAATTAATTGCTATCCCGCTTGTCCTGTACCATTTTACAGGCCCCATCCCTCTGCTAGGTCCCTCTCAGCCTTGGTAGTTTCTCCTACATGCAAAGCAATCCACCTCAAATAGTGCGTTACGTCACTCTGCAACAGCAAAAGCTGCCATAGAATAATACATTTGTAAGTGTGCCTGTATCATGGTTACCTTGACAGTTTACTGCTGTATTTAAAATTAAGTAAAATTAATTCTAAATGTCTTAAATTTGTGTGCCCAGATTCATATGTTCTTTAAACTGCATTCACAAGTACTTGCTGTTGAAATTTAAAGAGCTTGTGGTGGTGCTGCGGTAGCGTTGTCGCCTCACAGTAAGACGCTGTCCGGTTCGATTCTCAGCTAGAGCATCTTCTGCGTGGAGACATGCGTGAATGGGCGTACCTTCGTTGAAGGTTGTGCATCAGGGCTGGCAACTAGGCACATAAAAATCTATCTGCCAATCATTAGCGGACCGGAGTTCCACTGTGGCGACCCCTAACAGGGAAAAGCCGAAAGACACAACAACAACAACATTATTTGAACTGTATTAAACCAGCTTTGAGAAAGGAAGATGACTGTGTGTAAGAGAAGGGAGAGAGAGTAAGTGAGTGAATGCATCTATGAAAGCAGAAGAGACTGTGTGTGAGGGATAGGAGGTAAAGTGAGTGAGTGAGTGAGTGAATGCATGTATGAAAGCTGAAGAGACTGAGAGATCGGAGAGAGAGTGAGTGAGTGAATGCATGTATTAAAGCAGAAGCGACTGTGTGTGAGAGATTGGAGAGAGTGAGTGAGTCTTATTTATAATAAAACAGGCAGGCCACACAAAAATGCACTGTGGACCGTGATTTGGACAGCCTTGGTCTACAGTGATATCCTGTGCTTTGTTCTGTGATGTACTTATGGTATATAAAGAATATTTGTACAGAGACCTGGACTGTACTTTGGTAAACCACTGTAACCTATGCTGGACTCTTTGGTACACTGCAATAGATCTTGGTAAGTACCTCTGAGCCATCTGATATACTATAGGGTAGTACAATTACTTGTACAGAGTGTTGCGATGTACTATGATATGTCATTGTAGCTATCACTGACTCCTGTGATGTATTATAGCAATAACCCATGCCTGGGTGTGGGTAATGCTGGATTTACCCATGGTTGGCGTGGTTTGGTCACGAGGGCGAAGCACGAGTGGCCAAACAAAGCCAACCATGGGTAAATCCAGCATTACCCACACCCAGAAGTCGGTTATTGCTATTATACAATGACATTATTTAAGAAAAAAAATAATTACTTTTCTTAAATAATGGCATTGTATAATGCCTCCTTGCTGCCCTTCCGCAGCTGTCCGGTATTCTGCGGCAGTTATGATGTACTGCGCATGCGTATGCCTACGCAGTACATCACAGTTGTGGGCAAAATCAACGGAGAAAGCAAGATCTCCATTGCTGTTTACTGTTTCGCTATGTTAAATGGGTTTAACATAGTGAGACAGCTTTAAAATAAGCAACGGAGATCTCTGTTGCTTATTTTAAAGCTGTCTCGCTATGTTAAACCCATTTAACATAGCGAGACAGGTTTAAAAAAAAGCAAGCAGAAAGCAAAATCTCCATTGCTTTTTACACACTGTCTCGCTATGTTAAAGGAGTTTAACATAGCGAGACAACTTTAAAAAAGCAACAGAGATGTCCGTTGCTTTGTTTAAAGCTGTCTCGCTATTTTAAACTCCTTTAACATAGCGAGACAGTGTTTTAAAAAAGACTTATACTAATGGAAAAAGTCCGGGCGACCGGATCTTTTTCCATTAGTATAAGCCAATTTACAACGTGCACGCTGACCAATCAGCATGCATGTGTTGGAATATTAATGGGGGGGGTCATGGTATAATGTGATTTCATGTACTTTGATACTATGTTAACCCATGCTAAATACTATAATATACTGTTGTGTACTGTATGAACTTGTGCTGAGCCTTCTGATTGCAATACTACTACGGCAGCCATTGCTGAAAAATGTAATACACTGTGATACCATAGCAACTTCTGTTGAAGGTTGCAATATACGCCTCTAAATTCCATAGTAGCTGTGTTGAGCCCTATGATGAAATTTGTTATATCTTGCTAAATATATTAATCCATGTGACATAGTATTTATTTGGTTATTTAGACTTTTGTGTGTTTATCTGTTTATTTACTAATTAGATTTTGAAGGCGTGTGAACTAATCCACTTTTTTCCTTTTTTTCACTTGATTAGGTTGGGTGGATTTCTGAGATTAGATGGGAGGAAAAAAATATGTTCAGCATTTGTAGAAGAAGCAAGGACATTATCATTCTGTTCCATCTCAGACACTTATGGTATGTATCTATAACCTGCCTTTTGCTTCTTCATGTACTTATGGTACATAAAGGTGACCTGCATAGACCCGTATGATGCACTTCAGTATATTTATTTATCCTTTGTTGACCAAGTTAGTCCCACTAGCCTCTTTTCAGGGGAGACCTGAGGTGGTATTTGTACTACTAGGGGGAAATTTGGCCAGGGCATTGATACAGTTCCCTTACTCTTTTTGATAGGTGCTTCAGGATCTTTTACATCCACCTGAGCTACCATGAATGCAAGCAGATGGGGCGACGGTTTAACATCTCATCCAAAGGACGACACACTCAGGAGTTCAACACCCCCGTATGCGGCATTGCAGTATCAACAGAAAGGACACGGCCACTAACAACTTTTTGCATGCCAGTAGTGCCCATCCTCCACATTTACTTGAAGCTTTACCTTTTGGGGAATTCAAAAGTATTTTTGAGCATACCTTTGAAAACCATCTATTGGAGCAAGAACCTTTACAGATTAAAGAAAGAATCTATGATCGGGGTTATTCTGAGGCTACTGTTGAACTGGCTGAGAGGAGATTAAAAAATGGCGTTAAACATCTAGAGGATTTTTTTGGTAATAAGCAGTTTAACTTAGCACAAGGGGAAAAGCAGGATGATAAAGATAAGTTGTTTTTTGTCACTAAGTTTTCCCCTTTTCCACCTAATATTGAAAGGTTGGTGGATAACTTGTGGCCTATTGTTTGTTTTGATGATGAAATAGGTCATTTGTTCTCTAAGAAAATGACGGTCTCTTATGGAAGATACCAGAACATAAGAGAGTTACTTAATGCTCGAAATAAAAGCTCTGTAGGTGGTAATTTAGGTATGTTCCAATGTGGGAAGTGCAAAGTGTGTAGTAAGGTTAAAAATATCTCAGGCACTAAAATTAATGGCGTTAGATATGATGCCAAAGATAGGTTTAATTGACTTTCTTGTGGGGTGGTGTACATCGTAGGTTGTGGCTGTTCACCTCCTAGATGGTATATTGGCCAGACAAAGCGTCTGGTTAAAATTCGCATTTTGGAACATCTAGGTGACATTAGGAACTGTAGACTAGATAGTCCTAGTGCTGATCATTTTTAAAAAGTACATGGTGGATAGGATGATTCCTTCTGCTTTTGTGTGTTAGCTAAGCCCTCTTGTTTAGGAAATGGCAACTTTGGATTAAAATGATTGGAAATGGGAAGTAGATTTAGTCTTAATTTAGGTACACTTGCTCCCCAAATCTTCAAATTTGGAAATTAACTTAAATTTATAAAATAGAATGTTATTTAAAAATTGTATTTATTTTTGTATATTTTGTATACTTCGGATGCATGATTTGACCGTGGTTTCTTTAAAAAAATATACTGTCATGCAGTTAATTGTTTGATTAATTGAACTTGGTATAAATTATTCTGCTTAGTATCTGTGAAATTATTTCTTTGAAGGCTTTTTGAACCGAGGTACTAGAATGGATTAAATTTTCTAGCAGTTCTACAGCTCAGTGTGTGTTTTTTCTACCATGAATGCAAGTAGATGGGGCCACGGTTTAACATCCCACCCAATGGACGACACACTCAGGAGTGCAGCACCCCCCATATGCTGTATTGCAGTGTCAGCAGTCGGTCTGTCTGGTGTGAGACATAAACCCACAGCCTTCTGCATCAAAGGTGAGTGTGCTACCTGTTGCCCAACTGACACTATATATAATAATCTGCTATGCTCTGTGAGTTGCTGTATTATAACACTATAAGCTCTGCTGATCCCTCAGATACACTGTGGTATATCAAAGGAATGTGAAATGAGCCTCCTGTTACTCAGCCTTAGAATGTGATTTGATTTAACAAGGTAACCTTTAATAAGCACTTTGGTGTACTTCGATTCCATGGTAACATTTTTTGACTCATGCAGTATAGTACAGCATCTAGTATACAGCATTGCTTGCTATTTGTTTATTTATTTAGATGATTGTTTATTTAATTGTTTTTATTTTATTGGAGAGGTGAAAGATTTGAGCCACTTTGTCTCTTTATTTACTTCATTAATTTAGGTGGATTTCACAGATCAGCTGGGGAAAAACATGCCCTGAATGTATGGAATAGGAAAGGAAGTTTACCTTCTCTATCCTGTCAATTACATATGTTATACAATGATAACACATTCATTTTTCTGTGATATAATCATGGTATATAAAAGCTATCTATATGAAGTCCTTCTGTATACCTTGTTATACAGTGGTAACCTGTAACATAATGTGACCTGTGGTATACTACAGTTGTCTTGCTATACTATGCTGAGCCCTAGTCTGTTCCATGGTATTCCACAATAATCTGTACAGAACCTTGTGACACAGCTCCATAGGTAAGTACTAGGCTAGTTGCCTTTATAGGCCATTTTATGCATAACCAATCAAACCATAGATAATTTGAGGGGACCCATGTGTGGGAGAAAACATTTATGAGGTGTCCCTATATTGTACTATACTATACTATACTATACTATACTATACATAATATAACCTCATAGTATGACGTTTCACAGTAACTTTGTTTGACCCTTGTCACACCCTATGATATAACACGGTAAACCTTACTGAGGCCACTGATGTACTTTGCTACATTGCTAACATGTACAGTGTATCAATGTACTGTTGTATCGCATGGTAACCTGTCCTGTCCTATGATGTACAATAGCACTGCGGTAACTAGTGCTAAGATGTGTGCTATACTATGGTACACCATGAAAACCTGTTCTGAGCCCTTTCAAGTAGCATCAAATATTGAGGTTACCCATGCTGACTTTTGTAATGTGTTGTGACATACCACAGGTAAGCTGTGGATGGCCAGATGATATACTTGGTAGACCAATGGTAATCCAAACTGAGTCTTGTGATGTGCTATGATCTACCACTGTAACTTATGCTGTACCTTGATATTTCTTTGACATTATCATTACTTGTTGTGAGCATTGTGGTGTACTATTGAAACCACAGTAACCTGTGAGGCATCTTTACTGGAGGGCATTTTGGTAACCTCTAAGGCCTGTGATGTATTCTGGTATGACAGCAACCTAGAGAGAGCTTTATGATGCAGACTAGCATATCTTAGGAACTGGGTTTATCCCTGTGATCTACTGTTTGTTTGCTCAGTTGTGCATACAGTTTACTATGGTATACCAAATTAATTTAATTTACTTAAGTGAACTGAATCACTTAACCCCTGATTTGTCTTGGTTAGGCTGAGTGTCTTTTACAGACTAGCTAGAAAGGAAGTCAATGCATTTCTCTGTGACTTAGTAATGGTATATAAAGGAGACCTACACTGGGAACTGCAGTGTACTTTGGTATTACACAGTAATCTGTGCAGAGCCCTGAGATGTAATTTAGTGTAATATTGTAAACATCATTGTAAATATCATAGGTAAGTACTAGGCTCTTTGCCCTTGTGGGCCATTTTAAGCTTAGCCAATTTCCCCAAAGGTGAGAATCAAACCCTGTACCTTGGGTCTATTAGGTAAACATCTTAACAATTAGGTCAACATATTTTTAAGTTTTTATTGGATTTTCAATGTGTAAAATAATCACAGCAATATTTACAGCCAGAAATTTATGAACATAATAAATAAAACATTTCAACTAAACCTCACACACAAGAAAAAACAACTATTTACAGGAGTGTCCATTAACCATCAAGTCATTCAAGTTATACATTATATTACATTAAATCTAAAATGCAGCTAGTTTTGCTTGTCAAACAGATCTCTTAAGTTTTGTCCATTCATTGTAGCAAGAGGTAATCCTTGTTCTTTACTTAATTGTAATGATTTTCAGGTGACAGACTTCAGTAGCAATATTTATAAATTCTTTGAACGAGGATGTAGATTTGTTCTTCCAGTTCTGAGTTATAACCTTTCTTGCTATAAATAGTGTAGACCACAAAATGCAACGTCATTTTTAACACATATAGGAATATGAGTGTTAAAAAGGATTAGTGATGTAGATAAAACAAATGTATCTCCAAAAAGCTTGTAAAAAGAGATAAATGTTATTCCAATAAGGTGTTAAGACAGTACAGTCAAAAAACATGTGTTGCCAGTCTGCTTTAACTTCTTGTATACATCTCCAACCAACTTGTTTCTGCTTGAACATTAATTCAATTTTATGTGGTGTGAAGAAAGATCTATGCAAAAAATTTCCAAGTAAAGAGATTCCATCTAAGAGATGAAGTTGTATGTTTAGAATATATTACAATTCATTTTTTATCTTCTTCACTTGGAGATCTATTATTTATTTGGGTAAAATAGTTCCAATAATTGTCATTACAACTTTTTGTTTTTCTCCTCACAACTCCATATAATTTAGATAAGAGACCCTGTTCCAATGTGTTTTGTTGCATTAAGAATATTAGATATTCAATTAATTTTGAGATATGATCTCTTATCCTTGGTTGCATTAACTTAATTTCTCTTTTTTCATGTTGTCTGCAGGATTGTACATCTACACGTCTTTATCTAGATTATATTTGTTCTTAATATAATCAACAGAATGTAGCTTTTCATCTTTCATTAATTGAATCCAATATAGCAGATTTTTCTCTTTAAATGTGATCATTGTTTCTAACTTTGAGGTGGAGATGTTATTTTGTGTATATGCCATAGGAAATATAAGGAAGATCCATGCTTTATATGCCGGGTTTCTATATACAAAATTTTTAAAAGTATTTAATATAGTAGAAATGAAATGGGAGTCACTTGTTTGGTGACTTTTTCCTATAAGGTAATCCTTTAATAACTTAACTAATGTAGACTGTTTTTTAGTATGAGATAATTATTAGAATATCTATTATGTTTAGAGTTTATAAAAAGATTCCTAAAAACTCTTTCCACCTAGCTGTGTAAGTGCTATTAATCCAAAGATATATTGTTTTTATAATTGATGATAATGAATATAATTCTAGATCTGGTAGCCCTATCCTTCCTGCTGCCCCAGTCTCTCATATGATGGTTTAAAGCAATTATTGGTTTATTCGGATACCAAAGAAATCTCAAAATTAAAGTTAAATTCTTTAATACAACTTTTTATGTGGGGGGTTATGATAGTGATTGTATTATATATAAGATTTTTGGTAAGATAATCATTTTGATTATAGATAACCTCTCTTCCATCATGAAGAAAATTTTATTCCATTTGCCTATTAGAGTCTTTATATTGTTTATACTGTTAATATAATTATGATTATTGTATCTTTAAGGCTATCTAAGTATTCATAAATATTACATTTTCTTCACTTTGACAATATATTTAATGAATTTAGTTTTGATTCTATTCTTATTTGTATTTATAGGTAGAATTTTTTTTGCCATTGTTAAATGTTAAACCAGATTTTCTTTGAAATACATCCATTGCTAAGAAAACTGCAGATAGAGAATTATCATTGTTATTTAATGTCAGTGAGATATCATCAGCAAACAGTTGAATTTTACAGTTTAAATTCTCATTTATATTAGTACCTTTTATACCTATATTTGATCTGAGAAAATTAGCAAATGGCTCCATAACTAGGATAAAAAGTAGAGGTGAAAGAGGACACCCTTGTTTGGTTCCTTTCAAATTTTGTACAGAATCAGAAGTAAAAGTACCTATTTTAATGTATGCAGAATAATCATTATAAAGGAGGTTAATAAGATGTGTGAAGTTACTTGAGAAATTATATGCTTCTAAATCCAGCAAGAGATATTTCCAGTTTACCGAGTCAACAGCATTAGTAATATTAAGACTCATTAATGTTCTGTTATGTTTTACTTGCATAGCCAATTATTGTGATTATTCTTTTACTATTAAACATCTTAAACATTAAGCCAAACCCCAACCCAATTGTCCTATGATGTATTCTTTACTCATTTAGATTACTGTTTATTTATTAATTTGTTTATCTATACATCCTAATGATTTTATTTTATGGGTCTATATCAATTTGTTGAATGTTCACTTCCATGAACCTTTCTTCATTGACTAGAAACCACTGAACATTCAGTTCCACGAATGTTCACATCAGCGAAAGATTTAACTCATTCACTCCAATGGAGCTCAGGAAGTTTACACTATAACTTCCAATGGACTGAGCCAAAGCCTTTTGACAGAATCAAATTATGTCCTCACATTTCAAACAAATGTTCATATTTCTGGAACCATAGCAGTTCTGAAAAAAGTATAAATGGCAAACTCTTCAGCACAAACTATTTTTACAGTGGTAGCATTCCTTAGGTTCTAGGTCTTAAACTGAATTTTATAAGTCACAGTAAACAGTAATTATTCTATTTGTAATAGTTTATACACAACTTGCAATATCTCTGTAACCACTCAAGTTACATACATACTGTTAGCAACACTTTAATCATCTAATTGAAAGCTTTCATATGAGGCTAAGGAGTTCTGTCTGTGTTTCTTGGTTGTTGAAATATTTAGAAACATTTGAAAACTATATCTATATAAATTAATATAATAAAAACAAGAGTTAATATCTATTTACCTGCACTAGGCAGAGGTCAAATATTAATGCAGTTGAGTTTGCCATTGAGTAAGCTTTAAGATGAAATATTTCACAACCTTGTACATAGCATGTTTTTAGAATTATTGATGCAAATATGAAAAAGCAATATTTGATGCCTAGAGGCGTCAGTAGGAGTTAACTGCAGATGCACCTGGAGGCATCACTTGGATGTAATGAGTTAAGCAGGGAAAGGGAACAGCTGACCAACAGCACAAATTTGCCCTTTTCCCCACTGTTTTTGAATCTCTGAGTTGGTATATATATTAGGGGTGGGGGGCAAAGCCCCCACTTGAGTGGGTTTGACATACTGCAGAGTGTGTTCTGGTATCGTGTTGGTCAAGTGCTTCCTTTCCCTGGTGAAATATATTATGAATGTGAATGTTCACAGAAGTGAATGTTCGGTGGTTTTGGGTCGATGAAGAAAGGTTTGCATAAGTCAGCCTTCGACAAATTGATATAGACCCTTATTTTACAGGTAAACTTTAATATTTCTTTTTTTCACATAGGATGGGTGGATTTCACAAATTTACATGGAAAAACTAATGAGAATGTCCAATAGGTTTCTTAACTTGAAAGCTCCATGGATGTAGCAGAGTAATATTTAAAAAAAGTGCTTCAAGGGAAAGAAAAAAACAGAAAAAAATGAATGAGGGAACTAGAATCAACCAACAGACTTGTAGATGCATTCAGAAAAACTCCCGTGGAAAAAAAACAGGTCTGCCATACTCTTTACTTGTTAATGCAGGAAATGTGGACAAAACCAAACATAGTGGGGGAAACAAAGGCCCACAGCTACAGACAGATGTTAAATATTGTTCTTATAAACTTAGGCAGTTGCTAGAATGACAGGTTTTACATTAGCATGCATTTTTCTAAGGGGTATGAAATATGAGGGTCAAATGTCTAACATTAGTTACTAACTTCAGTCCTCAATGATTTGACAGAAAACCAAAAAAAAATATGAGGAACAGACCAAAAATATGAGAGAAAATTTTGGACATTCTGTGAAATTGTGGACAGTTGAGAGGTATGATCTGCTCTTTTAAAAGCTGATGTCTGTAGGGTAGGATGTAGGACCTTTAAAAGGTATGTTAGAGGACCAAACAGAATAGATGGATAATCTAGAGTCCGATACAAATTTTGAAACAGCGTGAAGGCATGATAGCAGGATTGCAAAAGACACCAAAGAGAGTGAAGCAGATTGGGAATCAGTGACATCAGGAATATCTAGACAAGCTGCAACAGTGCCATTAGGGAAAGCTAGATAAGTTGGAGAACAGGTATGTGATCCGACATGCAAATAATGGGCATCTCAGGATGACTGTCAGATTCAGCACTCAGGAGACTGATGAAGAAATTATTTAAAGGCTCCATGTAAATAAAGAGAAAATAACAAAGTTGGATAGTGAGTACTAAGTGGGTAGAAAAAGAAATCAGATGGCTGCCTCCACATGTGCTGTAATGCTTGCAGTCATACAGGACAAATATGGAGATAATGCAGCAGGCCAGGCAGACTCACACAGAACTAATCTTCTTACCTATTCAAAATGAGAAAAGCAAAACTTCCAAAAGTAGAAGAACTGAAAGCAACTGAAGTGTAAGCATGGCTTAGTTACCCAGTCACCACAATGTAACTATAGATGAAGGAAAGCTATTATCTGTAAATGGAAGAAGAACAAGATACATTTATAAACTGCATCCATATTCATAACATAGCATAACAGTGAGAACATGAACAGAATACAGGGATGACCAGATGGAGACGCCTGGAACGTAAATAAAAAGAAGCAAAGGAAAAAAAAGCAGGTAAACTCTGGACTGACATAGAACTCCAGTGTACTAGTGGGAAGGACAAGGCTTCAGCCTGGGGAAGTGAGGACATGAGGATGTGGAAAGGGAGAAATCTACAGTCTGAAAAATGAACAGATTGCAGAAAGGAAAACACAAGGATGGAAAAATATGGCATAGAAGTACATGAAATGAGACAGATCTAGGTTGAAAAAGCACAAGAAACAGTCACAGTGGAGAAGCAGAAGATGGTTGAAGATAGAGTCAGAGGGTAAGGAGCATTCTAATGTATAGTGCTGGACAGCAGAAGAGCAGAGAAAGCTGGAGTGGATGGAAGGGTGCATGACCAGAAGAAGGTAAAACTGAGTAAAGCCAGGAAGGAAAGGGTGCACAACCAGAGGAAGGTAAAACTGAGTAAAGCCTGGAAGGAAAGGGTGCACGACCAGAGGAAGGTAAAACTGAGTAAAGCCAGGAAGGAAAGGGTGCATGCCCAGAGGAAGGTAAAACTGAGTAAAGCCAGGAACGAAAGGGTGCATGACCAGAGGAAGCTAAAACTGAGTAAAGC
Organism: Protopterus annectens; assembly: GCF_019279795.1. Classification (NCBI taxonomy): domain Eukaryota; kingdom Metazoa; phylum Chordata; order Ceratodontiformes; family Protopteridae; genus Protopterus; species Protopterus annectens. The sequence goes on from NC_056745.1 coordinate 502,266,604, forward strand.
AGGAAGGAAATGGTGTACAACCAGAGGAAGGTAAAACTGAGTAAAGCCAGGAAGGAAAGCGTGCATGTCCAGAGGAAGGTAAAACTGAGTAAAGCAGGCAGGAAATGGTGTACAACCAGAGGAAGGTAAAACTGAGTAAAGCCAGGAAGGAAAGGGTGCACAACCAGAGGAAGCTAAAACTGAGTAAAGCCAGGAAGGAAAGGGTGCACGACCAGAGGAAGGTAAAACTGAGTAAAGCCAGGAAGGAAGGGGTGCACAACCAGAGGAAGATAAAACTGAGTAAAGCAGGAGGGAAATGGTGTACAGCCAGAGGAAGGTAAAAATGAGTAAAGCAGGAAGGAAATGGTGTACAACCAGAGGAAGCTAAAACTGAGTAAAGCCAGGAAGGAAAGAGTGCACGACCAGAGGAAGGTAAAACTGAGTAAAGCCAGGAAGGAAAGGGTGCACGACCAGAAGAAGGTAAAACTGAGTAAAGCCAGGAAGGAAAGGGTGCACGACCAGAGGAAGGTAAAACTGAGTAAAGTCAGGAAGGAAGGGGTGCACAACCAGAGGAAGGTAAAACTGAGTAAAGCCAGGAAGGAAACGGTGTACAACCAGAGGAAGGTAAAACTGAGTAAAGCAGGAAGGAAAGGGTGCATGACCAGAGGAAGTTAAAACTGAGGAAAGCCAGGAAGGAAAGGGTGCATGATCAGAGGAAGGTAAAACTGAGTAAAGTCTGGAAGGAAGGGGTGCACAACCAGAGGAATGTAAAACTGAGTAAAGCAGGAAGGAAACGGTGTACAACCAGAGGAAGGTAAAACTTGAGTAAAGCAGGAAGGAAAGGGTGCACGACCAGAAGAAGGTAAAACTGAGTAAAGCCAGGAAGGAAAGGGTGCACAACCAGTGGAAGGTAAAACTGAGTAAAGCCAGGAAGGAAAGGGTGCATGACCAAAGGAAGGTAAAACTGAGTAAAGCAGGAAGGAAAGGGTGCACAACCAGAAGAAGGTAAAACTGAGTAAAGCCAGGAAGGAAAGGGTACACGACCAGAGGAAGGTAAAACTGAGTAAAGCAGGAAGGAAAGGGTGCACGACCAGAAGAAGGTAAAACTGAGTAAAGCCAGGAAGGAAAGGGTGCACGACCAGAGGAAGGTAAAACTGAGTAAAGCCAGGAAGGAAGGGGTGCACAACCAGAGGAAGGTAAAACTGAGTAAAGCCAGGAAGGAAATGGTGTACAACCAGAGGAAGGTAAAACTGAGTAAAGCAGGAAGGAAGGGGTGCATGACCAGATGAAGTTAAAACTGAGGAAAGCCAGGAAGGAAAGGGTGCATGACCAGAGGAAGGTAAAACTGTGTAAAGTCAGGAAGGAAAGGGTGCACAACCAGAGGAAGGTAAAACTGAGTAAAGCAGGAAGGAAAGGGTGAATGACCAGAGGAAGGTAAAACTGAGGAAAGCCAGGAAGGAAAGGGTGCATGACCAGAGGAAGGTAAAACTGAGTAAAGTCAGGAAGGAAAGGGTGCACAACCAGAGGAAGGTAAAACTGAGTAAAGCAGGAAGGAAACGGTGTACAACCAGAGGAAGGTAAAACTGAGTAAAGCAGGAAGGAAAGGGTGCATGACCAGAGGAAGGTAAAACTGAGTAAAGTCAGGAAGGAAAGGGTGCACAACCAGAAGAAGGTAAAACTGAGTAAAGCCAGAAAGGAGCACAGGCGATGAAAGTGTGAATCAAGTAGCAGTAGATAACAGGTGAAGATGAGAAGGGAAAGAGATGCAAAGATACTGTTATTTCCTGATATTTTCTTATATCATGCAGTGTAATACATTTACTTTTATTTTTCCTCACTGGCTCACAAGGAAATCATGTCTACAAAAGAGCAAGGAAGAGAAATAATGTTGCAGCTGAGAGGAGCACAGTCAAAGAGTATTAAAAGACCAGTGTGTACAAAGAAAGAACATCTGTGCTAAATACATGTTAAGCAGGGACTATAGGGAGAAGCACTTCATTTTTACAGACAGTTTAATATGATCTTCACTGCAGTGAAAGGCACAAGGAGAGAAATGTCATGGACTGGGGCAGAAGAAGTGATAAGTGGAATGAGAACTGAAGTCTAAGTAGTGTAAGGGGCAAACTTTTCTTTTGTACCTACCATCCCTGAGCTGCCACATGCATTAGAGTACGGCAAAGCAAGGAAAAAGAAAGAACAAAAGCAGGGCATAATGCATATGGAAAAAATGAAAGGAAAGGCAGCATAAACATGACAAAGAAGGTTAAACTAAGATGAAGAAAAAGCATGAATAAGTATGGAAAAAGAAAATGAAGGGAACACAGAGTGAAATGAAAGGTAAAGCAAATTACTTAGCTCTGGCCAGGGAACAACAAAATCAGAATGCTAGAGGAATACCTACAACCTGAGGGGAAGGAAGAAGTCTAAGCATAGGTGACAGCCAGAAGATGATGAAGTCAGCTGAGAGGGCAACACTAGGGAACAGAGGTTCAGCTGGCAATGAGGGTAAGTGACGATGCTGGGTAGAGACTGCAGGAAGGGGAGAATTAATAGAAATGATGACATGGAACATGGGAGTGCATCAACCAAACAAAAAGGAGAAAGGTACATCATGACAAACTAAGCTGGCATAAGCCAGAGGAAAAATGAAGACAACAGAAAGCATAAAAATATTAAAGAAGGAAAACTTGAAGGAAGAATTGTTTAGTAAGCCCATGTGATGGAAAATGGGGACAGGTAGAGATACTATTCAGTAAAATCTAAAGACAGTCACTGAAGTTGTGAAAAAGAGAGGAGGAGGAATGAATGTCAAATATCTGGGAAGAATAAGGGGGTAAAGATGATTAGTAGTTAATGAATACACCCTGCTCTGAGATGATGGTAGCTTCTAGAAGGAATTCTTTGAGGAATGGGAGCAGATGTGATTGAAAGGAGTTGAAATAAAGGGCAGGACTTTGCCATAAGGCTGGAAGCAGCACAGAAGGATAACATGTTTGAGAAAAAAAAGAGAGAGAGTGCAACATAAAAATTATGAAACAGCTGAGAATGCTAACAAGAAAAGAAGGATGAAATAATATTCTGAGGGAAAAACATCTGTGTGTGAACAGCTTATATTCAAATGAAATTGCCTAGTGGATGCAAGCAGACTGGATAGAATTATAGGAAGGAAGAAGGCATGCCAACAAGCTGAGGGAATAGAAATTCAAGTAAAAAAAGCAATATGCATGGATCCAGAACTGGAGATGATAGTAATCAGGAAATGTTAGAAATGTGAGAGCAACAGAGATGGATGAAATAAGAGTGTCCACTGTCATCTGGGACTTTCATACTAGTGATAGAATTATTGAGAGCTGTAAAAAAGAGATGGAGATGCTGCAGTTGAAGAAAGAAAATGTTTATCTTATCTGGATGCCTGGGGATTCAACTACTGGAAAAGTATGAGGAAGTGTCAGCCCTAAAATGTAATCAAGTAAAAATCTTTTTGTAATGGATGGGAAGAGAGGAGAGGAGGGAATGCATAAGCAATCTTAGACAAGACATATATTTGAAGTATTTGGGATTACAGTTAGGAAAAAAAACACTGCCATTCAATCAAACAAAATCTGAAAAGGTGGAGAAAAACCAAAAAAGACACCAGAAAGAGTGAGTAAAACCATTTTACCATGTTAGGAAGAATAAATGTAGTGAAAGATCCATTTTATTATCTTGATTAATGCTCACTTACATGCCACTCCCTTGCTGCCTGCACGCAGGATCATCAGCATATTAATAAAAACTGTAGTAGCACTGCTCCCTTACGCAATATCTTTAAATATTGTACCTCTGAGGTCACACCAATTTGCAGAAAGTATATTTGCAGGTCAAGTTTCCGTCTCTGACAGTTAAATTACACAGTTGAGCATTCAGCTGGAAGCATCTGAGCTGTGAGCAGCTGGAATGTGCGTATGTGAAAGACAGCCCTTAAAGAACCTACTAGTGGCTACCCTGAGCGGGAACAAATAGCAAAAAGAGCTAGGAGAATGAGCAGATAGTGGAAAGGGGGAAGGTTAACTAGGAGAAGCCCGAAGACGAATGTGGAGAAAGGAAGATGGAGGTTATTTCCTAAAGCCATACTCATTCTCAGCTTCAATATGATGAGATAGTTGAGGAAGGACCAAAGGACAGAAAGGGGGGTGGGGAAAAGGGAAAAAGGACATAATGGAAGAGTTTGAGAAAAGAACAGAAAGGCAATGTGTAGACAGAGAAACATGAGTTGAGGAAGGAGGAAATTAAGAAAATTGTGGGAAGAAGATGATGGGGAAACTTGGGAATGATCTACAAGAAATTTACATGAAAAAAGATGTGGTGTAAAAGTGGAGGACAGTCTTCTAAAGGAAGGGGTGGAAGAAGAAAAGGTATTTATGATATTGAATGCACTGATAATACAATAGGGGTTGCCAAAAGCAAGACTGGTGGAATTATATGATGCTGAGAAAGTTGTGGTTGAAACACAGAAAGTGATAGACAGAGAACACAAAAGAAACAGGATGAAACAGAGAATGTCAAAAATAGTGCCATGGAAAAATGTGAAAATGAATAAGAAGATATGCATGATGATATATGAACATCTAAGAAAGAAAAAGGAGAGGGCAAGAGCAAAGAAAGTTATAGAAAAGCAAGGGGAAAATTCGTGGAGCAGGAGAACAAATGCAAACCCACATACATTGTTTCTTAGCCCTCATCCCAAGGGCTAGAGAAAGAGGTAGGCAGGAGAACAACAGGGGCCGGAGATTATGGATGATGGTGCAATATGTACTGGAATTGTGAATGGGCACAAGGAATATGGTAGATAATAGATGTATGAGAGGAAATATACCAAAAACAGGGTAATGCCGCATGGGACTTCTATATAATACTGGACGGAGGGAGAAAGAAGATGGTAAAATAAGGAGTTATGACCAATTTCAGTAATGGCTTATGAGATTACCAGCCTGATTGCAAGAAATTGGAAGCCTAAGCAGAAAAATAATGACTTATTAGGTTACCACAGAATAACCCATTTCTACCTTTAAAGAACAGTATGACAATTTGCAGGGTAACAAACTGTCCTTCCCCAGCTCTGATATGACTGAGCACTGTGATGTAATATGATATAGCATAGCAACCTCTACTGACAGCTATGATGTTCTTTGATACCACAGTAAACTGGATGTGCCCTGAAATGTACTATAGTATGTCCTGGTTAGTTTTGTTGAGGACTTTGATATACTATGCTATATCACAGTAAATCTATATTTAGCCTTGTTAAGTGCTGTGGTGTATCATGGTAGCAGTCACTCAGCCCTATGATGTAGTGTAATACATCATGATAACCTTTATTGAATCCTGTGATATATTTTGATACTACGATAACATGTGCTGAGCACTTTGATGCAATACAACATTTCATAATAACTTGCCAGAGCTGGGTGAGAATTATGCAACCACAGTAAATTTTCTGGAAGCCTGTCATATACCATACTACCATAGTAACTTGTCTTGAATACTGTTATATACTCTATATTCCATGGTAGACTGCGGTGATGGTGCTGCGGTAGCATTGTCACCTCACAGTAAGACGTCCTGTTCGATTCTCAGCTAGAGCATCTTCTGTGTGGAGACATGCGGGAATGGGCGTACCTTCGTTGAAGGTTGTGCATCAGGGCTGGCAACTCGGCATGTAAACATCTACTGCCAATCATTAGTGGACCGGAGTTCCGCTGTGGTGACCCCTAACCGGGAAAAGACGAAAGACAACAACTCTATATTCCATGGTGACTCTGCTGAACTTTGAGAAATACTGTGGTACTTTTGTAACAATTCCTTAAGTCTGTGATGTAATATGATATCATGGTAACCTATGTTGAATGCTGTGATATACTCTGTGTTGTATGATAACTATGTTGAGTCCTGTGACATACTATGCTACCATGGTAACCAATACTGACCAGTACTGCAATCTGTGATGTATTATAGTATTTTATGTTAACCTCCACTGGGCTATATAACGGGGCATGTTGTACTATGGTAAGCAATGCTGAGCAATGGGATACATTGTGTTATACCATGAACAAGCTGTGGTGAGTCCAACAATATACTCTAGCATACCATAGTATCTTGTGTTTTTGATATGCTATGCTATACCCCAGTAAGGTGCACTGAATCTTATGATGTACTGGGACACTGTGTTTACCTGTGACGAGCCTTCTGACATGCTATTCATCATCATGGTAACAACTGTTGAGTATTGTGCTCTTCCTGAATAAATTTAATAATCTCTACTAAGGCCTGTGATATATTCTAGTATCATATAACCCACACCGATCTCTGTGAAGTAGTTTGTTATACCTTGATAACCAGTGCTAATCCATGTGATGAACTATTTATTTACTTATTTACTTTGTTTTTTTTAAGTTTTGTTTTATTGTTATACTGTAAATGAACCAAATCAGTTTGATCCTTTTCTGTTAGGTTAGATTGGGTGGATTTCACAGTTTAGGTGGTAAAAACTATGTTCAGAAGTGAAGCAGAGGGATGGAAGTTAATGTTGATTTCCATCTTAATAACTTGCACTGTACAATGCTAATCTGTGCATTGTTCTCGGATGAACATTTGATACAGGAAGGAGACCTATACTGAGCCCTACAATGTACTTTGATATAATATGGTAACATGTGCTAAGCCCTATGATGTACTATGCTATAACATTGTAACCTATGCTGAGCCTTGTAATGTACTATGGTGTATTACAGTAACTGTCACAGAGCCCTGTGATGTACAATTATATAAATTTATTGAGTCCTGTCATTTTTTTTTAGGTGACTTATGATAAGCCATGTGATGTTCTGCATTATCTCACTGGTAACCTGCCCTATGGTCTGTATTTACTATGCTCCAATGATAACCTTTCCTGAGGTTTGTGATATGCTATGGTACCAAAGTAAACCATCTTCAGTGGTGTTGTCTATTTTGTATTCCATGGTAACTTGAGTCCTGTAATATAGTACAGAATACCATTGCTAAGAACTGTGATGTTTTGGGTATGCCGTGGTATACCACGGTAACCTGTAAACTGTAACTGCCTGGGGGCAAAATGTTAGGTGATAAGATCAGCCATCCAATCCATCATCTTGTTCATTCCTTAGTGCATACTGGCTTTTAAAAGCTGGTTTGCATTTGTGGTCAAACCTGAGCACTGTAGCAGTTTAAAAGTAAAACAAATGTCATTCTTTTTGTTTAAAACTAAAACATGAGCACTGTAGCTCTTCTCCATGTGGAGTATAAACTGTGGTAACTATTTAAAAGAAGAAAAAGATTTTTTCCTTTTCTTTCTTTTTTTTTTTTACTAAAATGCGAGGAGGGTCGGGGTATGGTGCAGAAATGAGACTTGATTGGCTTCTGCATTTCAGGAGCCCCAGGTACCTGACTGTAGATTTTTTTTTTTTTTCTTCCATCGAAGAGTTGAGGCAGGAGGTAGGGGGCATGTATCTAGCCACATGTTTGGTGTGCAGGTGGAATGAGTGGACCTTTACATTTTTGCTTTTTACTTGAAGAACTGTGTGTGTGTGTGTGTGTGTGTGTGTGTGTGTGTGTGTGTGTGTGTGTGTGTGTGTGTGTGTGTGTGTGTGTGTGTGTGTGTGTGTGTGTGTGTGTGTGTGTGTGTGTGTGTCTGTGTGTGTGTGTGTGTGTGTGTGTGTGTGTATGTGTGTGTGTGTGTGTGTGTATGTTGGGTACTGTACTGCAGTTTTGAAGAAGTCTGGCACAGGGTGCTAGTTGAATCAGCTATGCCTCTGCCTGTATGTCTGCACTATGAGATACAGTGACACTGGTTGCCTGCCGTGAGCCTTATGATCTGGCATTCTGCATCATGTTAAACTCCTCTGAATACTGAGGTCTACTCGAATGCATCCTGGTGCTCTCTGCTAAGGAATGCAATATATGGCATTATGCTACCTACCTGGACCCTATTATGTAATTTTATATATCTTGGTTAGCTGTGCTGAACCTATACTACATTGTTATTTTACTCCTTTAGATGTTTCTATTTATTAATTTGTTTGTTTAATTTGTTTTATTTATTTTATTTACTTTCTAGTCTAAAGATATGTGAAATGAAACAGTTCATCCCCTACTCTAGTTGTTTAGGTTGGAAATTTCAGACTGAGAATTCATTTTCAGGGTGTGCAGAAAGGAGAAGAACATTAGCAACTATTTCCCACATAATTAGTTATGGTATGCTATGGTGACCCATGCTTTGCTGTGTGATGTACATAAAGGATATCTGAAGAGAGCCCTACAGTGAAATTTTGTAAACATACACCACCAACACCAGACTGTACTTTTGTTTGTGGAGCTTGGGATACTAAGAGACCCCACAGGATTCATAGCTAATATATGAAATTCCACCTCAGTAATAGGCAAAGATATCAAAGCAGCTTTAGCTTTACCTCCTGCCTTGCCATCCCTCTGGCACTGATCATGTCTTGCAGTACTCCTTTACATATTTTGCAACATGTGGCCAATGAAAAATCTGTGTACATTTTCTTTTTGCATGCTTTATGCCCAAGTGGCTTGAAGAGGGAACATCATTGGCTGTTAGTAGGCCCTTGGTATTACCAGTTTCTGTATCACTTCTTCCATCAGTCTTCTTTACAAATCCATTCTACGTACAGTAACCCTTTCTCCAAGTATATGGATTCCCCCTGCTCTTGAGCATCTTAAACCTTCCTGTCTATCTTTCTGAAGTTCTGAAACTAGTGTTTGAAAACTGAGTCTGTCTCAACTCTGTCTTTCTGATCCTTTCCAGCTCTCCATCAAAGGACATCTGGTGTTTTCTGACAGGGTGCCACAAATTCAGTCTTGCTTCTCTCTCCTGACTCTTAGGTTTATAGGTTCATAGGTAGGTACTAGGCTATTGGCCCTAGGGCCTATATAAGCCTAGCCAAATGGTACCCTGGCTTTTGCCACCCAAGAAAATTATTTTCCTGTGCCCCTGTCAAGCAGAGCCACAGAAGTGATCCCCGAGTGAATTTCCTATCTCCCATCCAGTCATCAAGATTTTTCTTGAAGAGTGCTAATGAGGAGCTTTGTTTGATATAGATAGATAGTTTGTTCCAGAGTATGGGAAGTCTCTGGGACAGGAATCTATCCCTCCAGCATGTTCTGTTTATTGTGGTGACAAGGTTTAAGTCCCTAGAGCATGTAGCTCGGATGGATTGGGATTTCTTTACGAAGAGCATGTCCAACAGCTCTGGGTTTGACATAGCTTTGTAAGTTAGGCAGAGATTGCCTCTGAGTAGGCGATATGCGACAGAGTAAAGCTGGAGTTTTTTGAGATGGTCTGCGTAGGGCATCTGTTTGAGGCTGGTAATCCTCTTTGTGAGGTATTTCTGTGGCCTTTCCAGTTGTTGTAGATGTCTTGTGAGGTACATACCAAAAGGGGCGTTGTACTCTATAATGGGTCTAATGAGTGATGGGTAGAGGGGAACAGTGACCTCTTTTTCCCTGGATGAGAAACCTTTTGTGATGAGGTGTGCCACGTAGAAGAATTTCCTGACTACTGTGGTGATGTGATTATCAAAGGAGAGACTGCTGTCCACCTGTGTCCCAAGGTCTCTTATCACATTTTCAGTGTTAAGTAGACTACTGGCTATGTGGTAGTTCATGGGTAGAGATGTTTTTACCAAAAGAAATGACAATGCACTTTTTGGCATTGAGCTTGAGGCCATGGCTTTGACACCAGGCATCTGTCTCAGTGAGGCCCTTTTGTAGGATGTCCACATCATTAGGAGTTTTGATTATGGCTCCTAGTTTGCAGTCATCTGCGAACTTTGTTAGCCAAAGACCTTCTGTGTTAGCCTGTACTTCAGAGATGTAGATACCAAACAGGAGAGGACCTAGGACTGAACCCTGTGGTACTCCACTTGTCACTGGTCTGAAGCTGGATTTAGAGTCTGCTACTTTCACAGTGTGGGTTCTGTCAGTGAGCGAGATGGCAACCCATCTTGTGACATAGGGATTTATACCTAATTTAGTGAGCTTGTCTACAATTCCAGAGTGGGGGATGGTGTTGAAAGCCTTGGTGATCTTGAGATCTAAATAGGCTGTGTGAACCACCTTACCCTCATCTACGGCTTTGGTGACCGCTTCAAAGAAGTCTATCAGGTTTAGGAGACATGATCTGCCTTTTACAAACCTGAACTGGGTAGGGTTCAGAGTTTGGAGATTACCAATGTCATTGTTTATAAGCTCCATGATGATACGCTCCATAGCCTTGCAGACCAGGCTCGTCAAGCTAATGGGGCAGTAGTTCCCGGGGTCCGTGGTGGATCCCCCTTTGTGGAGTGGGATAACCGTTGCTGTGGGCCATTCAGTGGGCACAAAGCCTGAGGTGAGGCTATGATTTAACATGGTACTTAGATCAGGTGCCAGTTCGTTCTGTAGTTCATGTAGAATGCATCCTGGGATGTTGTCAGGTCCCATGGATGCTTGGCTTTGGAGAGTGTGTTTTTTACCTGTGCAGCCGTGATTACTTTGCATTCTTCTGGTATAGAGATGGGCCCTTTAGGGGATGAGAGAAGGGTAAAGTTAGCACTGAACCTATCTGCCAGGATGTTGGCAATATCAGTTGGTTCTGTATATTTAGTGCCATTGTGCTGTAACTCAGAGCAGATCTGAGTGTTGCCATTGAGATTCTTGACATAGCTATAGAATGCTTTGTGGTTGTCTTTAGAATCAGTGGCAATTTTGTTTTTGTAACTACCTTTGGAGGATTTTATGAGAGATCTCAGCTTCTTACTGAGGCTGACCATGGAGTTCCTCCAATCATGGGATTTTACTCTTTTTTGCAACAGTTTCTTTCTTCTGTTGTAGAGTTTGTTTATAGCAGGGGACCACCAGATTGGCTTCCTTTTTTTGGAGGATAGCATCTTGGTTCTGTTTGGGATTGCACAATCCATGCACTCGTGTAAGTGCTTATAAAGTGCAATTGTATAGGATTCAGCAGTCATATATCTATTGTCCATCAGCATGGGTGTCGTGAAGTTTGCCACTTCTGACTTAAGAAGCGTAAAGTTGGCTCTGGAGAAATTTTTTACGGTGGTTTCCCTAATGGGGGGGTGGGGGAGGGATGTGGATGTCTAGGGTGATTTGCTTGTGGTCAGATCTGACCAACGAGGAATTGGCCCCTGGTGTGGAACACCGGTTGCCCATGTTGGTAATGACCAGGTCTAGGATATTGCTGCCACTCGTGGGGGTGTGGATAAGTTGATCCAAGGCACTGGAATTTATGAATTCCAAAAAACGTTGAGCACAAGAGTTGGTACATGAGTAGTTTTCCCAGATAATGGTGGGGTAGTTGAAATTGCCCATTATTAGGGTGTTAGGTTGTCCCCTAATATTTTCCAGTGTACCAAGAAATGAGGAGTGGGAATCCTGAGGCATGGTGGGGGATCTGTAGCAAGCTACAATTTGCATTGCGGTCTTGCTCAGGGTTAGTTGTACTTGGATAATCTCAGATGCATTATGCTGAGCAACTAGCCTGGAGGTATGGATATCCTTAATGAATATGGACACACCTCCACCTTTAGTGCTTCAGTCCAGGTTAGGTGGCCAAAAGGTGTGGTATGAATTATAAAAAACAACGAAGAAAAAGAAAGGCAACAGCCTGAAAAACAACGCCAGTTCATGAATGAAATTTATTACAACTTAGCGCCTCGGCATAATAGCCTTCAATGAGTATGAATTATAGCCTGGTAATGCAGGGGTGCTCTCTGGAGCCTTGAACCAGGTCTTTGTCACTGCACAGATGTTGATGTTCTCCATTTTAAGGAGTGCCTCAAGTGAGTGCATTTTGAGGTTTAGACTTCTAGCATTAAGTAGCATTACCCTCAGATTTTTCTTGCTTATACCTGTTACAGTGGTGAATTTGTCATTTGAATCTTGCCTAAAAAAGGCACTATAAGGCTGGCAAGAGCCTTTGCCAGTATCAGGAATCCCAAGGGTGACAGGTGCAGGCCATCTCTGGCAAAGCATCATGGTTTGTCGATCATGTCATCCCAGGCAGACAGATAACTGGATTCCCTTAGAATGACACCAGAAGCTTAGTCAATTGTTGAAGTCAGTCATTTTGTCCTTGTACTGTGGTATCATTCTGGGTGATGGCAGGATGCTTCTCAGGGCTAGGGTCATACCTGCCTGGGCTACAAGATCAGAAAGCTCCTCCATGTCTCTTTTCATATAGTCCACGGAGGTACATCTCAGGTCATTCACACCAAAATGGACAATGACAGAGTCATATTTGTACTTGCTGTGGAGTGACCTGAGTGCATGTGTTATGTGGTGGATCCTGGCACCTGACAGGCAGCTGACAGTAACTTTCTCCTTGTTTAGCCTGGTGAGTGGAACATCAGTGTGCCTGACTATAGAGTCACCTATGACTAGAGTGCTGGGTACGTTGTTATGCCTTACGGGCTGTGGTTGAGTGGCACACTGAGTTTGTGGGCTATGTGTCATTTGGGTTGTGTTGGGGGGGTGGAGGTTGCTTGCATTTCTGCTTTGGAGGTCCCTGTTGCTTGGGTAGATTTTTTTTTCCCATTAAATTAAACCCTTCCAAGATAGATCTACTATCTGTCAACAGATGTGGCTCAGATTCAGGATCAATGTTACTAACTAAGTCTCCCTGCTAAAATAACCACATCACCAGCCTTGTTAGAGGTGTGGGCACTGGCTGAGCATCCCTACTTTTGCTTTCCCTATGTGCTTACCTCCATGCCTAGATGCATGTAACCACATGTACACAAGGTAGTGCATTATAAAAATCATTTCCTATTAAAATATGCACTGGGATAGCATTGAATACTGCCACCTGCTTGTTCTCTCACCCTCCTTTCCAATCCAGCGGTGCCTAAAAAGAAGTATATACACACATACTGATCTACGTCCTCCCTCTTAAAGAGATTGGGCTTTATTCAAAAGAATGTCAGAGCTAGGCATGCATTACTGTCTACTTTAGAAACAAAATACAATGTTCATGTCCAAGTTGCTTGATATCTGCTGTAAGGTTTAGAGATTCGACCATATCTCGAAACATAACAGTTGGGACTAGACTTAGCAATAGGGATAGTATGTGGTGCACAACTCGTATCAGGAACTTCTGGATTCGTCAAAGGAACAGGAATGTCCTCTGAAACTTCCTTTAGAATTAGAACACCGGACGACTCACTCTCAGATAAAGAGTCTCTCTCACAGGCTATTTGCTATGGTATAGGCTCAGACACTGGTCTCAGATGTTTCCGATTCCAGCTAAAAGTTGCTCCCTCTGATTCTATAATGTACGATCTCAGCTCTGGACAAATATTCTTCATGACACCAATCTGATCATAACCTTTGGATGTCTGCATCCTCACCACTTCTCCCTCTCGTAATGGATTGAGCGGTCTACTAGTCTTATTGTAGTAGGACTTCTGGGATAGGCGCTTCTTCAACAGGTTGGATTTCACTAATCTGTTGTTCTTAACACATGGGACCGACGATTGACTATTGATTGGTAATGTGGTTCTGGTTTGTCTCGACAGAAGTCTCTGAGCAGGTGAACCAAGAAGTTTATCTTGAGGAACATTTCTGAAATTCAAGAGATTCCGGAAAACATCAGTATTATCTAGTTTTGACTTCTCAAGTGACTGTTTTGCACTTTGCACTGTGCGTTCTGCCAAACCATTTGACTGGGGGTACTTTAGGCTACTTGTGACTTGAGTAACATTCCATTCTTCAACAAATCTTTTGAACTGTTGGCTTGTAAACTGTGTGCCATTGTCAGAAGTAACTTTGTGTGGTCTCGTCCATGTAGTCTGCACATTTGGTTCAGCTGAAGTGGTTCTTTCTGTTGATGAGGCTTTGTACTATTACATACTGAACAAGAAGAAAGTGCTGTCTCAATGTCTTGTGACACAGAATGCCAAAATACTATCTCTCTTGGCCTTCTTTTGACAGATTTGGTTCCTGGGTGAACACAAAGCAAGAGAGTAATGTACTCAGGTTGCAAGGATTTTGGAACAATTACTTTTGGACCTTTCGTAATGATATCTTTGCCAGACAAAATCTCATCTCTGTATGAAAAACAAGATTGCAGTTCTTGAGGTAAACTAGATTGCTTTGACAGCCATCCTTGATAGAATAAGTGGTTGAGCCTTTGTAACACTGGATCTGTGGCTGTGTGATCTCTTAGCTCATCAAAATGCGAAAACTTTCTCACTTCCATGATTTCAAAATCATCAAGCAATTGAGAACCTTGATTGTCATTATGTTCAGTGGTATTTCTGGGTGATTTGGATAATGTATCAGCAAGATAAACAAGTTTGCCTTTCTTATAGACAAGATTGAAACTGTACTTTTATAATCTCAGCATCATACGTTACAGTTGAAGTGATTCCATTTATTACATTTGTGGCATTGCTGACCAAAAGCTAAATACTTTTCCTTTTTAGATTCATGATTACTGCCACAGTTATGACAGTTGACAATGAAAGTGGGTTGGGGCCCATGCTTTGAGTTTGCTGACTCACTCTTGTGCTTCACTAAGACTGCACAAAGTCAGGAATTTGCTAGAAAGTTCTGGGCTTTACCAGTAGGTATGGCAGGGGCTTCCATGTGCTTGGGTCTGTTTCTTTCAACCACATGCTGCATACCATCAATATGAGCTTTATCACTGTCCCTTCTAGAGCTGCTCTCATTTGTAAGCATATTTGTGTGCTTCTCTGTAAGCTCATACATCTGACAAATCTCAATGGTCTTATTCAAAGCTAAACCATTGTAACAAAGCAAAATCATTCTCACAGCATCATCTTTGATACCACACACAAGTCTGTCCTTTATCAACTCATCCCTTAAAATCACCAAATATGCACATTTTAACTTTATTTCTCAGGTCAGCTATATACGCTGCAAAAGTTTCACCAGTCTTTTGATCCCTTGTATAAAATATGTGCCTTTCCATTGTAACATTAGTCTGGGGGTTACACATTTCACTAAATTTATATTTTAATCATTCAGGGTCCTCCCTTGACTCAGCCTGTACAACAATATGAAGATTTTCCCGCTCTCCAGCATAAATAGCAGATGCATACACAAATGAGTGTTTCCCTTTCTATAGCTTCTGATCCAGCTAAATTAAATAGAATGAATGCCTTTGTATGGTCATCTTTATCAGAAAATGCAGCCTGTATGAAAATGTACTCTTGTTCAAACACTATCCAATTCTCAGCAATATTACTGCCAAACACAAGTGCACTGGGTTTTTGAAATCTGTCTGCCATGCCCACAAAGTATTCACAAACACACTGAAAATATGGCCCTTGTAATTATGTATGAACAAACTGCTCTGTGAGCTTGTAACAACATTCAAATGCACAATAAACTCTGAAATACTTTACTTTGTGAAATGTGCTCTGTAATGGCTGTACTTTGCGAAATATACCTTGTAATGGCTGTACTTTGCAAAATAGCTTTACTGTAACACTGCACAAACATGCGAACACTTTATACACTTCTGAAAACTTGGATAATAATAAGAAAAAATGCGGTTGCTTCCCCTTGTTTTATCCGTTTTATACAATCGGACTTTATTTCAAACATTTACAAAGTAATTTGAATATTTTTATCAATATCATACATATTTGTTTATGCGAAAATTATTTACAGCTTCCTGTATGCCTCGTTTCATATTATGCAAAAAGAAATAGTGCTGAGCAAGATTTATACCTGAAATTCATTTCTGACCTGTTTTACAAAGTATGCATAGTTTTGGGATGGTCTACTGCTGTATATTCCACCGACATCTGGATAAGTGCCTTAAATTGTTTTCGCCAAGCTGTTTTAAACTTCATCCCCCTTTAGTATGCTGCTTCTGACTGCAGGCCCTTTTAGATATGCTGCTTTGTGTACCATATCCTTTAGGCATGCTGCTTCTGACACCATGTCACTCATTTGTCTCTAATACAAATAATAAGAAGGCTTGGGGTTTCATTCAAATGCTTTAATATATACAAACACATGGATAACAGCATCTTTAAATATGAATGAACTAGTTAACACACAGAGCTTACATACATACATGTTCACATCTCAACAGCTAACTACAAAATGGCAGTCAGGCTTGCATGTGCTCAGTATTTATACTCTAGTGCAAACCCTTGGATAGCTTCTTAAAGGTATATACACACATACTGAACTACAGTTCAAACAATTGCTATTTAACTTTGGTACACTATGCATTGCTTTACTTGGGAAAAGAAGAATTCAGAACCTCACCCATTGCCCCTGGTTAATTTGTTGACTGAATACCTTTTTAAATGCCAAAATGAAACTATCAAATGAATCCACTTCTTTATACTGCAGAAATAATGTGGCACTGACTTATGCAGCTAGCATTCTGTTTTTACCCTCCCTAGTGCTCATGCATATCTGATAAAGGAAGAATACTTCTTGTTCATATAGGTGTTGCTATTCTCTTTCTCTGACTGTTCTCACTTTGCACATCTATCTCCTTCATTATCTCAACTTTCTCATTCTCCATACATTTCATCTCTACTGTCATTCTCTGTAGTTCCAGCTGGGTTTTGAGGACAGGTTGGTATGGTTTGGACTGTCCTTTTCCTGCATGCTGCAAACCCACAGCACACACCAGTCTGTCTCCTGATTTAGTAGTTTGTGCTCCAGATGTTTACAAGGCTGCTATCCTTGGATGTGCTGACATCATACAAAATTCCCTTAGTTTTTACAGTCATTAGTCAGCTGTGATACTGATGTCTAGGTGTATTCTTCAGTGCTCACTAACAACTGCTGTGCAATCTACACCTCTGTATATTTGCCATGTGGTCATAAGGATGCACGTACCTTTGGTGATAAAGCTGTGTTGCAGGCTAAATAAGTCTGACTCAGTGGCTACACCATTGATCAGCAATATAAAAGGTAAAATGGTGACAGACAAGAAAGTGGTTTGAATCCCTGCACTGCCAAAGAATGTAAAGGGTAAAGGGGCTACAGTGTCATGATCCGTTTCATTGCCTACCACTAAATTTAAATATTTTTAATTTAAAAAGCCTAAATATTATGGTCACAGGGGTTCTATTCTTTTGATTCATACCACTGGTGCCAAACAAATTAAAGAAAGCAACAGGCATGCAAATATTAATTAACATATTTACTTAACATTTGTTAACTAGGGTAGAGCACTAATTACATATGACCAATTTTGAGTTTCAGCCCATGAAAGTGAGGAAGGGAACTACAAGGGAAGTGAGATTAATATGTAAGATCACAACAAGATCAACACTATGAACCACTAAACAATTCACTGAATGCAGTCTGGTGTCAAGCACAGGCAAGAAACATGTACTGTTGCTTAGAGTAAGGGCCTATACCATCCATACTCAGTAGTAGCTTCCACACACTTTACATTACTACACACACACACACACACACACACACACACACACACACACACACACACACACACACACACACACACACACACACACATTCATTTTCTGGGAAGACTGGCAATATTTTCCAACAATACAACCCGTTGTCTTGGCTCATGATAGCAAACTGCCACTACCCCAGACCTTCATACTGAGGGCCTCCAAGCTATTGTTAAACTCTTGATAATAAACAAAAATGAAGTGTATAGCAAAGTAGTCTCAGCTAGTTTTGTTGCAGCCATAACATTACTGTGCATTAACATTATTATAATTCCTGTAGAGGAACATACACCTTTACAACTTCAATTATAAACTTCATTCATATATACACATACATATATATATATATATATATATATATATATATATATATATATATATATATATATATGATCTATATAAAATCAGTGAATGCTTAAAAAAGTGAACACTCATTTATCAACCCCATGTAAGCGAAAGTTTATAATTCTGAACACTCAGAATAGCGACTTTTTTTCCAGGGAAAAAAATCGCTGTTCCACAAAAAAAATAAAATAAAAATAAAAACTTCAAAACATTACATAAAGTGGGGGGCTTCACCCCCACGCACCCCCTACTTAAATATACCAAGTCTGAGATCACACTACAGTAACAAAAACGGCAAAGTAATGGAAGCGGCCAAGCGATTTCTTTCCCAGGGAAAGAAATCACTTATATGCTGTTTCATGCTTTCAAGTTCGACCAAGAAGCATTCGAAGGATTGTGTCTTTGCTTATATAATAGGAACTCTCTCTCTTATATATATATATATATATATATATATATATATATATTAGAGTAAGAGAAAAAAATTTGGAATTTCTTATGTCTTTTCTTTCTACAGTAAAGTGCAGGTGTTGCAGATTAAAAGCATGTATTTTTAGCTTGACTTTTTTAAGTTTTATAAGGTAGTCACAGCTCGTGTATTGCTACATTCTAATTCAGAAAAAGAATGGCATATTTATATTAAAAACCTCATTATATAAAAAAATGAGAACTTGTTTGGACATATCAAGTTACATCCTATTTCTGCATTTGTCTTCTATGTGAATCTGAAGACCTTGTGAATCTAAGTTCATAGGTTCATAGGTTTATACTAGGCTATCTGCCCTAAGGCATTTATAAGCCTAGCCCAAATTTTTGTGGCTTACGCCACCCCTTATATGAAAAAATACTGTGCCCATTAGTTTGTTGTGCCTCTGTCCAGCAGTGATACAGAGATGATTCCCGGGGTAAACCTACAATCTCCCATCCACAGGTCTAGATTTCTCTTGAACAGAGTCAGCGAGGTGCTCTGCCTCACATGGACCGGGATTTTATTCCACAGCATAGGGAGTCTCTGAGTGATAAATCTATCCCTCCAGCACGTCCTATTTATATCCGTGCTAAGGTTTAAGTCACTTGCTCTAGTGGTTTTGGTGGATTTGGATTTTTTGAGGTGGAGCATGTCCATTAATTCCGGGTTGGACATGGCCTTGTATGTCAGGCACATGTCACCTCTGAGCAGACGGTATGCGACTGAATAGAGCTGGAGTTTCTTCAATCTGGCAGCATATGACAGATTTTGGAGTCCCTTTATCCTTTTGGTGAGGAACTTTTGGGGTCTCTCCAATTGCTGCAGATGTCGGGTGAGATACATCCCGAATGGGGCATTGTACTCGATCATTGGTCTGATAAGTGAAGAGTACAGGGGAACAATGACCTCACTAGATCTGGATGCGAATCCCTTCATGATCAGGTGGGCAATGTAGAAGGTCTTTCTAACCACTTTAGCAACGTGAGTGTCAAAAGAAAGGCCACTGTCAACCTGGGTCTCCAGGTCCCTGATAACCTCTTCTGTGCTTAGTGGATTGCCACCTATATGGTAGCTTGGGGTTACCTTGTTTTTCCTGAAGGGTATGACTATACATTTTTTGGCGTTTAACTTCAGGCCATGGCTCTGGCACCAGCTATCTGTTTCAGTGAGTCCCTTCTGAAGGATATCCGTGTCCGATGCACTTTCCACTATGGCCCAGTTTGCAGTCGTCTGCAAACTTTGTCAGCCAAAGTCCTCCCATGTTGGCCTGTACTTCTGAGAAGTAGATGCCAAACAATAGGGGCCAAGGACCGAGCCCTGTGGGACACCACTTGTGACCGGCTTGGAGTCTGACACAGCGCCAGCAACTCTAACCCTGTGGGTTCTGTCCTTAAGCCAGTTTGCAACCCATCTTGTGACATATGGGTTTACATTTAAGCTGGTAAGTTTTTCTACAATACCCGAGTGGGGTATTGTGTCGAAAGCCTTTGCAAGGTCAAGGTAGGCTGTATGGACTGCCTTTCCCTCATCAATGGCCTTGGTGACTGTTTCGGAGAAGTCGACCAAGTTCAAAAGGCATGATCTTCCCTTGACAAAGCCAAACTGGGTCGGGTCCAATGTCTGCAAGTCCCCTATATCTTTGTTTATGAGCTCCATTATGATCCTCTCCATAGCTTTGCAGACTAGACTTGTTAAGCTTACGGGGCGGTAATTACCAGGGTCCGTAGAGGCGCCTTTGTGGAGTGGGACCACAGTTGCCGTACGCCACTCCTTGGGCACGTATCCTGTGGTAAGGCTGAGATTAAACAGCTGCCTTATGTGCGGGTTTAATTCCTCATTTAGCTTGTGTAGCACACAGCCGGGGACACCATCCAGTCCCATTGATGCTGTGTTTTTAGCTTTAGAGAGCAGCTTTCACCTGCGCATTTGAGATGTCCGGGAGGCTACACTCGGCTGGGATAGTTATCTCTCCTTTAGGGGGGGGAGGGGGGGGTGAAGTTTGCACTGAACCTGTCTGCCAGTATGTTGGCAATGTCTGTGGGTTCAGTGATTTTTGTATCATGTTGGACTAATTCTGAGCATATCTGGGAGTTTCCACCCAGGTTCCTAACATAGCTGAAAAAGGCCTTATGATTGTCCTTTGAATCCATGGCAATTTTTCTCTCAAAATTGGCCTTAGTTGATTTTATGAGTGCTCGTATTTTTTACTAATAATGATCAGGGGTGACTTCCCTTTTATGGATTTTGTTCTATCATGTAATAGCTTTCTCCTCTTATTGTAAAGTTTGTTAATGGCTGGGGTCCGCCAGACTGGACGTTTGCCCTTTGTGGAAAGAGTCTTGGTTTTATTTGGGATTGCCTGATCCATGCAGTCCTGGAGGTGTTCATAGAAGGCATTTGTAAGGGCTTCCGCAGCTTGGGTTGTGGTTTCCTCTGGCTCAGGGGCCTTGAAGGATACCACACCAGTCTTGAGTAGTGTGAAGTTTGCTTTAGAGAAGTTCTTCACTATGGTCTTTTTGTTTGGGGTGGGGCGGATGTGGATTTCCAGTGAGATTAGTTTATGATCAGATCTCACCAATGAGGGATATACTTCGGTGTGGAGCATTTTGTCCCCATGTTTGTGACAATGAGATCTAGTATATTTTCTCCTCTCGTGGGAACAGTGACTAGCTGTTCCATGGCATTTGAATTTATGAACTCCAGGAACCGTTGGGCTAGAAAGTTAGGGCTTCAGTAATGTTCCCAGTCTATATTCGGTAGTTGAAGTCACCCAATATGATGGTGTTTGGAGATACATTTATACCCTCCAGTGTCTTCAGGAAGGCTGTGTGGGTTTCCTGAGTTTGAGAGGGTGGCCTGTAGCATGCTACAATTTGTAGAGCAGTTTTGCCTATGGTTAGTTGCACCTGGATGGTTTCGAGCTTGTGCATTGCCACCAACCTGGAGGTGTGGGTATGCTTTATGAATATGGATACACCGCCTCCTTTTGTGGTGTGGTCCGGGTTTTGGGGCCGGAATGCATGATATGAGGTAAAACCTAATAGTGCCGGGTGCTCTCAGGAGCCTTGAACCAGGTTTCAGTTACAGCACAGACATCGATGTTCTCCATACTGAGAAGGGCCTCGAGTGCGTGCATTTTGAGATTTAGACTTCTGGCATTGAGCAGCATTACCCTCAGTTTCTTCCCATTTTGTTTTCTAGGGTGGTAGGTTTAGAATTTGAGCCTTGCCTAAAAAGGCACTATGGGGGTGGCAAGAGCCTTAGCCAATATCCGGAATCCCAGGGTGACAGGTGCAAGCCGTCCCTTGAAGCAGCGTGGCTTGTCAAGCATGTCATCCCAGGCAGACAGACACTGGATCCCCTTTGAATGACACCAGACATTAAGCCAATTGTTAAAGCTGATCATCTTGTCTCTATATTGTGGCATCATTCTTGGTGAAGGAAGGATACTGCTCAGGGTTAGGGTCATACCTGCCTGGGCTACATAATCAGAGAGCTCCTCTATGTCTCTTTTCATGTAGTCCAGGGAGGTACGTTTCAGGTCGTTCACACCAGCATGGACAATGACTGTGTCATATTTGTACTTGCCGTGGAGTGACCCGAGTGCTTGTGTTATGTGGCGGATTCTAGCGCCCGATAGGCAGCTTACTGTGACCCTCTCCTTGTTCAGCCTGGTGAGTGGGACGTCAGTGTGTCTGACTATGGAGTCACCTATGACAAGTATGTTTGGTGTTGCCTTAGAGTAACCCAGAACAAATGTTATCAAAAAATTTTAATTATGGACTGTTTTAACTGGAACAGCGTATCTTCTTCCTGGAATGAATGACATCTATATTTTGAAATGATGTCTGTTTCCTTATATTATATATTTATGATCTGTCTCAAAATTTATTTGTGGTTTAGACTTTATTACTTTGTGAAACAAAATATATACGTATACCTTTTTGTCATGCAAAGCATTTTTAGTGAGGCATCCCATTATTAGTGACATCAGTCTATACTTAAGCTCCTTTTTTGATGTTTGCTGATGTTATTATTCCAGATAACTGCCTGTGTAATTACAAGTGGTACTATTTGTGCTTCCTTCACTGGTCATATGGTACATGTTACTTTCTTGTTGCGTTGTCTAATATTTAAATAGAGCCATGTCCACACTGTGTATGTCTTTGCTAACCAGGTCAAACATACTGTAATTCCTTTGTTAAACACTTTTGTAAGGTCTTGCCTGATGCTTTTATTTCCTTCAGCAGTACCACTGTACCAAGGGTCACAAATGTTACTTCTGTGATTAACAACAATGTAGTGTGGAACAAGGACTTTCCTGATCACATATGAATATCTTGTGAAAAACTAAGCTACTTCTAGCCCTTACAAACAGACAAGATTAATTTTACTGACTGAGACATCATTGCTTCCAAAAGAGAGAAGAAGTGTTACCTGAGTACAGGTATTGTATTACAAAACAAAACACATCAAAGTGGGGTACTAATGTATTTTTATGTATTTGGCAAACACAACAAGTTGAGTTTCAATTTATGAATGTAGCATTGCTGATAACATTGAACCCAAAGCTATTCACTTCACAGACAGGAAAATTCAATTTTGCATTTTTTTCTTTCATTCATTTTCCAGTACCTACTTTGTTCTGTTTAGGTTCAAGAGGGACTTTGGCTTTGTACTAGCGCTGATAATTTGCAACACAGAGAATTTAATCCTGGTTGGGTGCCAGTGCATCACAGGACAGGCAGACACACACACACCCACACACACACACACACACACACACACACACACACACACACACACACACACACACACACACACACACACACACTCGTGCAAGTGCATGTACACATATGCATACATGCACACTTGTAGATAATTTAAGAGATCATCAATTCACCTACCTGCAGATCTTTGCAATGTGGGAGAAAAACAAGACTGTTATTTAGAAATATGTTTTTGTTGATTCTTTGGGATTAAACATGCTTAACTGTCTTTTCTCTTTTATCCAGAATGGATACATTCCAGTAAGAAATAAATGTGTGGCTCCACTCAGATATAATTTATCAGCCTTCTGAACAATTTATAGCGTACTATGTGCTATGTAGTTGTTATTTCACCCAGGAAGGGAATGCCAGTAATTAAGCTGTGGAATGTATATAAACTATCCTCACTGTTACATATAGAATGGTTGGGATATTGAACACTACTACAGGAAATCATAAACAGGTAAATGGGGAATAATTATTTCAATGGAGGCTGAATGCTTCATACCCTTCCCTGCTCCACTCCACATTCAACCTTTCACCTTAAAAGGATCAGTTCCACAGCTATGGCGGTATACCATGTGCTGACATTTTCACAGGGGTGATTTCTTGTAGCTCTCAAAAAAGAACACAATCGAGATGAGTTTTTTAAAGAAAGGAGAACAGGCCCATACTTGCTTTTTTAAAAGACAGCTATTCATCTTTTCTATGAGTAATAGTGACCTTGAGGTGATTAAATTAAGTAGCAGAGGGTGTAGGCGACAGACTCTAACTGTGGGAGAGTGGTAGGCTTTTTCATCTACCACATAACACACTAGTTTCAAGAAATGTCAAAATCGTGATCCAGTTTTGTGCATTAAACTAGCATGCACAATATTTGTGGTATACTGCATTTTAAACTGACCCTTCTCCAGTATTGGTATATGTCTGACAGCAAAACGTTGGTCAGTGTAATAATCTGTTATTCATATTTTTTCTTTTTTTTCACTCCTTAATATATTACTTAGTCATTTGTTTATTGACAAAAAAGGATGCATTTATTTGAAATATTTTGCTGAAACAGTTAATACATGACAATTTCAGTAAATGCTTCATATTGAAAAGTATATTGACCATGAATTGCATAATCCCTTTAAAATATTTGCACTTTTGGAAAAAATGAGCCAGCTGTCATCAAGAAAACAATCTGAAAATATTGTATACCATTGAAAAGGAGTGAAAACATGAAAGACATATTGATGAATGTGGCAAGACTGTTATTTATTAGGTGATTAAATATGAAATACATGGAAAATAATGTCTACCATATGTAAATGAATGCAGTATAAAAACTGGCAAGGATTTAAATATGCATTTAAATACTTTAAAACTGTATATTACAATGGCTGGCAGAATTAAAGTGTCGCATATAATGAATAAATATGTTAGGCTGGGAAATAATATGTAAAATGTTAATACTTGCAAATGCACACTGTCACTTTTCTGATTTTCCAGTGAATTTACTTTTTGTCCCTTTGATAGGATGGTCATTTTGTAACTATGTTATCAGATTTTGCAGTTATATAGTTGCTTATGTAATTCCATTTTGCAGTGGTATTAACAGAAGTGAGCCACCACCTTTGAAGGTACAATCTAGGGATGCAGTCTGTGGGCTGCTGGAATGGATTTCACTCGGATGACTAAGCTGCATTAAACCTGCTGTTTCATTCTTCAGTTTTCATATTGACCCACAGAATGCTTGGATACTTCACAGAGATGCTGTTTGCTTTGTTTTAATCTGTGTCACACTAAACCATCCATAACACAATAGTTTTGCACATAGTTGTCATTGCCTTATGTGGGCAGTCATCCTTTCTCCAAAGAAGAGAGTAAGTTATCATAAAATAATAGTGTTTCTCCTCAACTCACTCCAGCAACCCATGTCCATTCATAAATATGGAAAAGCATGTGTAGAAATGTAAACCATGCGGGTCTATATCATTTAATCGAAATACATATTTGTTGAAAACGTATTCATCGAACACAAAACTGTAAAAATCATTTCAACGAACCTCAGACTTTTTCCCAGGGTTAGGGAGCACTTGGCCATTACCACAAGTTTGTCTTTTTCCCCACCGTAGTGTGATGTTGGAGTTGGTATATATAGTTAGGTGGGGTGTTGGGTGGATTTGATTTAGTGCAGTTTGTGCTCCGGAGTGCTAGTAGGTGAGTGGTTCCTAACCCTGCAAAAAAGTCTGAGGTTTGCTGAAATGATTTTCGCTGTTTAGTGTTGGGTGAATACATATTCAGTGAATATATATTTCGATTAAGTGATATAGACCAAAACCATGAACATGGTGTGATAGTCCGTTGGTCTGTTAGCTTGCTGTCCTTCTAGTGCTTAAAAATGGCAGTTCTGTCTGTTATCATGGTGGAACCATTCTGACCCATTATAATTCTGTAAACATTGTTAGAAAAACTAAGACCAGGGAGTAGAAAATGCCATTTTTGCCTTGCTTACAGTATATGAGTGTATTTGCTATTAATATAATTTACAATCTAAACATCTGATTAATGCATTAAGTCATGACCAATTACCTGTAGTTCTAAGATGATTTAGACTTTTTCTTTATATTTAAGAATTACAGAGGCAAGACATGACTTTCTGTACTCTGTGAATTTGTATGCTTTTTCTGTTTTAGGAAAATGTAAATAGCCTGCCTGATTTACTTTACACGTCAGCTATCGATTTTTATATGGTAGCAACAAATGTGTATTACTTTAGAAGTTTGGTGTTTTGTTCAGTCACATTGCCGATAGAAGTAGAAAGAGTACTGTGTGAAAAAGATCCCTGCATAATTTATGTCTGTACTGCAGTTTGCAAAATCCTGTAAGAAAAAAAGAAAAGTGCATTTATCTCACATCCAATTATGTATTACTGCTTTCTGAAAAATATGTTAATGAAGTCATAACGCTTACTGGTATGGCAACACGGAAAATGTAGAGACTGTGAGACATACAAGCTGCAGGGAGTTTCCAGGTATGGTGAAATCCCTGAAATGACATAACAAAAAACAAAAGACTGAATATATTATGTGAACAGCAATGTTTTCCATTGAGTAAATTCATTGATAACAGTAAAAAGCAGTAATACATTAGATGAAATGAAAAAAGGATTACAGTAATTGCGTTTCTATGCATCCATCCATGTGTATAGCTTTTGGCTGTCCTGAAAATTACCTGGCCTCAAAGGGCTCCTTAATCATTAATGACAAGTTTCTGCATAACAGTAGTTTCCCTTTTTTCCTCCCTTTACCTTAGTATTTATACAAATGCAGTTAATTATTCTTTATTGATAATCTTTCTAAACCTCTGCATTACTTTTTCCTCCATATGTACAGATTTCAAATATGTTTTTCCCATGGTCTCATGGTTTTTAGCCTAGTCTAATTTTAATTCAGTAATTCAGCATAACATTCATATGTTATGACACCAAGCTTCACCTCTGAACACAAAAAAAACTCAGTCACCAAAGAAATTTGCCACTGTTGTCTGCTTGTTCTTATAAAGGAATATAGATTCAAAGGGAACACTGTTGCTACTAATATCATATTTCTGCACCTTTCAGGTTCCCCATGAAGTGCCATTTTGGATTGGCAGTGACAACTCATTGAAAAATAATTATTTTTATTTATTATTTATTTATTTATTTGCAGTTGGTTTACCAGGATAGTCCATTGGGCCAAGATGAACCCGTTTTCAATGGAGTCCTGGGGAGAAAAGCTCCAAAACAGTCTAAGTACAATAGATTATTGTTGATAATTTATACAATTCTAAAATGTTCAAACAAATAATTTCAAATAGTTAACAAGCATTAGAAATAATACAGAGTTGTGATGGATCTAGCAGATGAAACAGTTTATCAAAGGCATGTTGCAAGGCAGTGCAAGAAGTTATTACATGTTAAAAAGCATAAACTTAAGAGGTTAGTAGGTTAGAGGTTATTTGGTATTCTATTTTTTTCTGTGCAGTGCTTCCTTGAATTTAAAGTGATGTCAGATGGGTTCAGCAAAAAGCATGAAATGTAATGGGTAATTATCAAATTCTCATAATCTTAATATTTTAAATCGCTGTATATTGTATTTATTACTTACTATAATGTATATGCTCTGAGTTGCATAGACACACTTTTTTGTTTACATTAAATGAAAAAAAACTCTTATCTAGCAATTTCTGTGTTGGGGTATTTAATATGTTGATTTGAGCATCTGATGTGAACAAGCCATTATTGATCACAGATGGCAAAACCCATCTGTCTGAAAAAGATAAATAGTGGTGCATTGGGTGATAAAAACCACTGTGCTGACCAAGACAAAAAGGCACAGTAAGCAATTGTGCATAAAAGAATAAAAACACTTTTAAAAGCATTTATATTCAATAATAATGTATGGAGTATGATTTTTAAGGCATAAACAGATGATATAGAACATTAGGACTTTTGGCTAGCATATTAACTTTTCACGGGCAACAGCTATAAAAGTTATTAACCAATGAGTCTTATAAAAGGTTGAATAGAGCAAAGTCTAGTAAAGAAAAATGTGATATTATTACTATCATTATTTTTTTTTGTAAAACAACATAAGTGATTAAGTTGATGACATTATATGGCATTTTCTTCACTAATAATTGACAAAATTGTGACTAAATGCTGAAATTAATGAACAAAGTAAATGTTTATAGTACTTTGAAGAGATATGTAGCTGCTTAAGAGAACAAAAAAAGAGACAGCATGTTTTCAAGCAAATGTAATTTGTAGTTGCATTTTGCTGCTTATAGAATAAGTAAAAAGCATGTGTTTGAAGGAGGATGCAGGTTTAAAATGGTTGGACATGTAGAACGTATAAATGGTTTTGTTAATACCTTGGTAAACCAAAGAACTTATCTTAAGAGAGTAGAACTATATTATAACAGCGAGCTAATGATAATGCAAATGGCAAGAAAGAGTTCCATTGTGCTAAATGTAATGGGATCACAATGTAGAGACATGTATGTATACTTGTATCTATATCTATCTAAGTATATATATATATATACATACATACATACACATCAGGTTGTGTATCATTTTGTCAAATTTAGCATTGACTGGAAGAAAAAAATAGGTTAAAATTACTGAAAATAAATTTGACTGCAGGTACATTTGACTGAATAGCCATTTTGTCGAAAACTGTAAAAGTCTATAGGTGGATTCTTTATGTCAATTTTTCACAAGGAAGTTGTTGGGTGGCATAATTTAGAAGATTTTGAGTAGATTGTTAATATCAACTGCCAAGCTGTACCCTCAGATTTGAAGAAGATTGTTTGCCAGCACTGATTCACTGTTATGTGATATTTTTTCTTTTCTTCACTGTACCTCTACACTAAAGCTTTTTTGGTGTATTTTTTTACCTCTGCACTAAAGATTTTTTGGTGTATTTTATTACCTCTGCACTAAAGCTTTTTTGGTGTATTTTTCACCTCTGCACTAAAGCTTTTTTGGTATATTTTTCACCTCTGCAATAAACCTTTTTGGTGTATTTTTCACCTCTGCAATAAAGCTTTTTTGGTGTATTTTTCACCTCTGCACTAAAGATTTTTGGTGTATTTTTTTACCTCTGCACTAAAGCTTTTTTGGTGTATTTTTCACCTCTGCACTAAAGCTTTTTTGGTATATTTTTCACCTCTGCAATAAACCTTTTTGGTGTATTTTTCACCTCTGCACTAAAGCTTTTTTGGTGTATTTTTCACCTCTGCACTAAAGCTTTTATGTGTATTTTTCATTTCTGCACTAAAGCTTTTAGGTGTATTTTTCACCTCTGCACTAAAGCTTTTTTGGTGTATTTTTCATGAAATGGCTTTTCAGTCAAACATACCTGCAATCAAATGTACTTTCAGTCTTTTTTTTTTCAACCATTGTGTACCTTTTTCAAATTAATACACAAGTATATATCTATCTATATATATATATATATATATATATATATATATATATATATATATATATATATATATATATATATATATATATATATAGTGAGAGAGAGAGATGGGTATCGGGTACTTGATGGAAAGGACCATGCCCTGATGCCCAGTAGATCAAAGCCATAACGTTGAAGTCACAAATTTTGACACATTCTGTGCATGCTCTGGGGCTTACATCAGAGCAGACTAAACCAATAGCAAGTGTTTTTGCAAGGGGGCAAGCCCCCCTTCACCCCTACACCCCATGCTAATTATACAGACTCTGAGACTGCACAATCCCTTGGAATGGAAATATTCAACTGCCCGAGGATTGTTTGTCCTGTACATCTATTGTCCACCTATCTGCATTGATCAAATGGGGTCTATGTTAGAATTGTGAAAGCTTACTTTTGCAAATCCACATTCATCGACACAAAAATGTCTAAGTGCAAAAATACCGAAGAGTGAAAAAAGCGAATCCGGAATGTCGAACGTCCTTTTTTTGGCCGGCAGGGTGATCGTGGGGATGAGGAAATAAATCCTTTTCCCCACTTTAGTGCAGTCTCAGAGTTGATATATTTAAGTAGGGGGGTATGGGGGGCACAGGGGGGCTTTCCTCCCCTGCAAAAACATTTTAAAAAGTGTTTCGCTTGAGGTTTTTTACATTGGGTTTTCCTTACCTGTATGGCGCTGTTGCTTCTGGGAATGCATTCGACATTGTGGTGTTAACATTTTTTGTCTTTCGCTGTATTTGGTTTTCGACATTTATGTGTCAATGAATGTGGATTTGCAAAAGTAAGTTTTCTCGATTTTAATATAGACCCGATCAAATGGTGTTGCTCTCCAGACTCCTGGGTGTCATACTGTATTTCCTTTGAGAATACATTTGCATCCTGCTTCTTGATTTATGAGGTTACACCACAAAACCAGGATTTTAATGCTTCTGGTAGAACATTCCGGGTGCCATAGACACTGTTTGGCTTCCATGTACTTAAGTTATCTTACTCTGCCCCAGCGGTTTCAGAATAGGGAAAGTTCCAGTGTAGATTACTGTACTGCATAATAATGTATCAAAGTTAAGTGTACTTTAACTATGAAATGAAATTAAGTGAAAAAAAAAACACGTATTTTTGCAGGAGGCAAACCACCTTATATCCCATGTAGAGGCATGCTCTGTCCCCACACCCCCTATTTATCTCCACTCTGATGTTGTACCACCTTCTGGAACAGGCCTAAACAAGGCAATTTCAATTTATAGTTAATAAGTGCAATTAACTATGATACAGAATTATACCTTTCATAATGATGATGGAGAATTGATTGGGATATGCAGAAATTAGCCTTAACCACCTGACAATGAATTTTGCTTGTTTATTAATGCTGCATCTAATACCTAAAGACAGAATCAGGAATATTTGCAAAGTGAGTCTATCAGTCTAAAAAGATCAAATTTACCTGTGATGTTTCTATGTAGTCTTTTCTTACATGTCTGTACTTCCCACCTTGACATGGTTCTCCATAGAATGATTTACAATAGTATATGATTAATGGTTCTGAAGTGCTTAAAGAAAAGAAAAAAAGAAATATATAAAAAATGAATGCAACAGATTTCAATATATGCATTGTTTAGGCCAAGTACTTCAGGACATATGCACCAAAAATATTAGAGTACAACATAGAAGAATATCATGTCAAGCATATTAACAACAGAGTTTCATTTTTGTCTATTTTCCAACAGTCCTCTGTCTTTTTCCTTAGTCCTTACAGACCTTATTTTGTCTTCATTTTACCAGTCTTTTGAGCTTCTTTTGTATCCTGTCCTAATTTTCTAGGCTCAGTGCTTATGCTCACAGCGTACAACAGTCTCTAAAGCAGATTTAGATCAGGGAGTAATCTGTATTACAACATTCTTAGAAAGTAGAAAAAGTTTTGAAAACATAATGGTCAGGGTTTACCAAGTGGTAGCACAAAACAGTGATGTGTAGGGAGGAGATGATTCAGGGACACAAGTTGTGTGGCTACAATAGAGTGGTGTGCAGTGGATGCAAGTAACCACATGATAATACTGAGCTTCTATATAATAATGCGAGCTAGTGAATATGCATATTATTCCATCAAACATGGTCGAATGATTCTGAAATGTATAAAGTGTACATGGCATTATAATATCTGCGACAAAAGCAGCTATAGCAGAACAGCATGTGATGTGGTCACTCTTGGAGCCAGTGACCATGATACTGCATTCTGAGGTCCTCAGCACCAATGCAGATTGTACTGTAACAGAATAACTTACCACTTATTGGTCAGCCGACACATCATAGACTCCTTCCTTGTGAATTGGGATACCATATGGGAGCCTGTCAGACTGTGCCACTTACATGCAGAATCAACGGGGTGGTGTGCATGGACAGCTCATCCAAGGTATGTGTGTGTGTGTGTGTGTGTGTGTGTGTGTGTGTGTGTGTGTGTGTGTGTGTGTGTGCGCGTGCGCGTGTTCATGTAGCTTTAACCATCACAGCTATTAGAACCTGTGGGAGGCTTACACGGAACATGATAAGAATTTACAAGTATCAGCCTTGTGTATCCTGTGCTAGTTCCTCAAAAATATGCTGTAGCACTGGAGGAGTATATATGGTTCCCAAGGAGAGGAGTGAACCACCATTATGCAGGTGTTTTACAATGCTTACCATTCTACTGAGGTCATTGTGGCTTGTGATCATACACACAAACACACACACACACACACACACACACACACACACACACACACACACACACACACACACACACACACACTCTCTGCCATCCATGTGTCATCTGATGTACAAGGTGTCATATAAAGAGGCAGAGGTTCTACTTCCTCAGCTGCCAGGTGGTTTGTAATGCTGAGGGTATTATCTCTGTTGTTTGTGTGTGTCTTTCATGTAGTTCCTATGATTCTGATATCTGGCACATATCAGACTTGCATTCCCACAGAGTCAGCTACTTGGTAGGTGCCCACATAGGCAGGTACGCAGTATATGCAGTTGCCATGTAATCAGGTAGCACGCCATATATAATTGTGTTACATCTGTGTGTTGCAGGGGATGCTGAATATGTGTTGGAACCGTGGCTTATGACTCACATCTGGAATGCAGACCATGTCAGAAGTAGCATATAATACTGCAAGTGAAAAGACATGGAACATGCTGAAGCATGTGTTTGGTCAGCCTAAGTGTCTTTTCTGCTGCATTTATGCATCTGGCAGAGCTCTGCAGTAATCACTTAAATCCTGCAGCCAGATATGTGTAGTGTGTGCCACTATAATGTAATTGTATGGAAATATCTTCAGCAGTAGGTAAGCATCCATGCGGGACACATAATACTATTTCAGACAGTGTATAAAGAGCAGGGAGGGCAGACAGAGGTGAAACAGGAAGCAGTGGAACTCCATGTGAAGAAAAAATGACTGAAATATACCAGGACACTGACAAAAAGGTGGTATGTGATCTTCATCTATGGGCCATGACACAGACAACACAGAATAAAATGATGCATGCATTATAAAATCCAGTGCATTGACTGGCCAAGCTGTGCATCAGACATTACCCTAACCAGACAGGTAAGGGTGTCAGCAGAGCACATTCATCACCATTTACATGAGAGAGGGGATACACTGACAGGTAGCAGAAATTATATCACATAGGCCAGGGTCATGGTAGGTGGATGTGCAAGCCACTCAGTCAGATAGAAGGTTTTGAAGAGTCATGAATTACATCTGCCAGTGATAGTGTACTATGCACTATGGGGACCTATGGTACTGAGGCTTGATGAGCTCCATGGCATAGATGGAACAGAATTGGGAGCATGCATGTGTACTCTGATGGGGTGTCCAATATGGTGCCCCATCAGAAGTGTGGAGTCCCTGGCCCAGATGATGGACATGACTAGGACTGGTAATCTCTTTCCTCATGGGGCATGTAGATGGTATAAAACTATTGGACTGAAATCACTGAGCTTGATGAGCTATCGTGGGGTGAAGCCTCAGAAGTGCTGGTGACTATGTAAGTTTGACAAGCCACGCACAGTTGTGATAGACTCTCTGGCTAACAGTAATACTGTCCTAGGAATGGTCTGTGTTATTTGGGTATGCTTGGCCTATGACTGGCCACCTCACATGTGCAAGAAGGCCATCTCCACAAGCAGTCCAGAAGATGTTTACCATCTACCTCATTACTGAATTAATGAATGCAATGTTATCAACTAGTGATATGAGCAGCAGATATTTCCTTACAGACTATGTCACCATGTCACTGTGCAGATATTGCATCTTCCCCTGCAATACACACACATAGCCAAGCAGCACATTCATTAGCTCCATAATGCAGCTGCCTGTGCCTGGATCACTAACCTACATATCTGCTAATTAATGCCAAGTGTTGCATCTGGGTCAGGAAAAGACCTGGAGGTATGGTTGCACTGGAGTCCACCACACATATCCTCTGAGGGATATTAGTGTTGCTGACATGCCACTGTGTCAACAGACTGATTCATGTGTACACTGCATTGCACTGTACAACAGTCATCATCAGCCACTGGTAACATGCTGTCATCAGGCATGTGCTGTCCTCTTGCGTTGGACCCTCCATGAGTAGAATACGAGAAAGCATAATAACAAGATACCTGTGCCAGCACATTTCAAGCATACAGTTAGAAGACAGAATCAGTGATTACCATGTGGATTGGTATACACCATGTTGTATGGAACATAGCACTTACAGACCAAAGGTACGTAGATAACAGATATGCAGAAGCCTCTTGTTGAGTTCATCCTGCCTCACATGCATAGCATGTTCCTGAAATGGCTTGTCTGTGTGAATTTTGGCCATATTGCACAAGTCATGTATGCAGTGGTCCTGAAGTAATACTTTGGTCTCCTCAGTAGTGAATTTTTCCAGTCATTGTCTCTTTCATGAGCCCATTGCAATAAGGGTCCACCTGTGAGTTACACATGTAAGTCAGTATATGTGCATGGGTGTGTGTGGATATCCCATCTGACTACATGCTGCCTCCGGCCCCATATGGTGCCCACTTTCATGTATCCTCTTATGCTGTAACACTTACACTGTTCCTATACAAACTAAAACTATAGTCATTTCATCATGACATCACTTTCTGCATCAGCATATTCAAACCTTGCAATACAATGCACACCTTGTCTCCCCATAGTGTGCATTGCCATACTTCACACTATCTACAAGGCCACTGTGTCCTGTGTAGCATGTTTTGCCATACGTATGCATTGCTCTCATTATGCCCACCACCCAGTGTTAGACATGTCAGTGTGAGGACATTGTAGTGTATCCCCACACCCACAAACACCAATTCCTCTATGTCTCTTTTCCTGCTGTCCACCAGTGGTGTTCAATACAGTGCAGGGCCCTATTACCAAGTGTCTTGTCTTCAGTAAGACTATTTCAAAGTTCAGTGTAATAATTCAGTAAACTCCTGATTCCACAGTTGCTCATATTATAGAGGTCTCTCATAATATGGCATCAACATTTTATATCATGCTAATTAGAACCACACTGAGTTATGTATGACACTGATATGGATCACTACTTTAATGTAACATGCTACCAACATACAGAGGTGCTATGCTGCGCATCTCTGCCTGCCTTGGGGTTGAGGACAATATGCTCATGCATAACATGTAAAGCTTAAAGCAACATGAGTATGAAGTACAGAACCATTCTGAAGTGCTTCATTTATAATGTATACCACATGATGTCCCAACATGCATGCATTTACATGAAACCATCATTTTGCTTCATGAATGGACATAATTGAGTACCAATGGATACTTGAGTTGCAGAAACTGAGTTATGTTTGAGGCAGCGCAAGATTTTCTTGTACTTTCTCCAATGCAACTTTCAGAAGAGCCTACTCAGCAAATATAATGGCCCTTTGGTCGAGGTTGATTCCTGACTAGAGCTTCCTATTATAGTCTATTATGCCACTGTCTTTACTAATTCTGGTCAGCAATGCAGGCATCATTATAGCAACCTATGGTGGTGAGGATAGGGACAGACAACCAGAATTCTTTTCTGTTCACACAGGTCCATCACTGTACTAAGATTCTCCTACTTTGCTTTACAATTACTGAGGCACAGCGAGCTAACATGGAATGATATCACATGAGACAAGAGCACCATGCCAACCATGGTGTGCATATTCCATATTCACATGCACAGAGACAACAGCATCACTCCTATTAGTGGTGTGCATATTCCATATTCACTACTGCACTGTAGCACTATAATAGATGTGTAATGTAGGACATAGCACATGATCCTCATGCCAGCATCACATTACTCCTCAATTTAGTACACCTCTCATTAACCAACTCTCTACCTCTGATAAATCACCTCTGTACAAAATTAACTCCTCTTTCTTTGCAGCTCACTATCTGACTTTCTAATCACCCTTCCAGTAGCATAGCTAGGGTGGGACAAAGTTTGCAGCCATCCCAGTTGCAGTTTTTTTGCAGTTTGATAGGGGGTGTGATCAATAGCTCCATGTTTTGTTTATTTGTTTATTGTTTTGTTTTTATCTGTCATGTAAAGAGTGCAAGGGTAATGAGGAGCTTTGGGATCTGATACTCTCCTAGTTTTGTGGTGCGCCAGATCAAATAGAACTTTTTTTTACTCTCATGTAGACAGCATTAGGGCATGTGGCAGGTGTTAGGACCTGACACTCCTCTACTGTCAATGAGCACAAGATTGAAGAGGGCCATTTTTTTTGCACAATGAGAGCATGAGGACAGTTGATCAGGGAGCAGCACCAGGCACCATAAAAGCCAACTATGCCTTCTGCACACTTCTGATGTATAATACCTGCATATATGTAACTGGTTTTACTGTACAGGAGACGTGGGATGCATTTACTATGTAACTCTAGTATCATAGCGGTCTCAAGTCATTATGCTATAACCTTATTGTATCTAATAGCTGTAACCATGTCTGTACTCTACTGAAAGTTTGTACATGTACTTTCTGTTTGGTGTTTCTTGTTGTTCTATTTAACCCAGGCTGGACTGCAATTGGTCATGTTTGGTCAATGTTCTACCCTGTTCAAGAAATAAATAAAATAGACTGTGGCCATTACTGTGAAATTCGAGCAGAGGCTTCTGTTTTGATAGTGGCCCTGGAAAAGAGCTCTGTGATTTCTCAGCATCAGTTGCATAGGATGGTGATGTCCAAGGTGCACTGGCAGCTGCACACCCACCTGACAAAGATGGGCTAGCACCTGGTATGGCTGCTTGAAACATGTGACCAGAAAACCTTGACCATTGGGTCCCAAGTGGTAAAGGACACATATGATGCTTGTGTGGATTGATCCCTGGGCCTCTTGCATCCACCTTGTATGGTGCCCTATCCCTCATACATGTGTTCTCCTGACTAGTATATCACTCCTCATACTTTGTTTCTTCTCCAATCCTCCCCACCACCAGGGGTCCACCATCTGCCACTCTGTGTTCATTCACTATTGTCTCCACTTTTTGGATCAATACTACCCCTTCTGTCTATGTTGATTTTATATGTTTGTTTGTCTGTCTGTGAAACCAGGTCTATATTAGCACATCAACTTTTTAAAACGTTGAATGTTCTAATATTGACCCCTATTCAGCGAACGCTGACAATATCGAACATGCAGAACAGCAAATTTTTTCCCATGGAAAAAATTCTCTGTTCCGACACACATGCACACAACACAAGCACACCAAACAAACAGCAATCCACACACATACACCTAAAATCCTACATCTAACCCTACACTAAACAGTACATACACCACTAGCTATCCACTTATCTTAACCCAAACCCTAACCCTAAGGTCCATCACTACTGCACACTCACCTCACCCGCGCCCTAACCCTAACTCACCTACCCCACCCTAACCCTCACGTCCACACAATCGCACACTTACCTTATCCCAACCCGTAACTTTCCACCACAGTGCTGAAAATAGCGAAGCCACAGGAACGGCCAACCAAATTCCTTCCCTAGGAAAAAAGTCAGTGTTCCGCAGCTTAGCTATTTTCAGCGTTCGCTGAATAGGGGTCGATATTAAGACATTCGAAGTTGTGAAACTTTGATGTTGTAATATAGACCCTGTGAAACCTACCCTTCTTCTGCTGTATTTCCCATAACCATTTCAAGTGGCCTTCCCCAGCTGCTCTTTCTCTTTTTGCATAAAAATGAGAGCCTCTCCTACAAAAAAATCCCATCTTCCATCCATCCAAAATCCCTTTTCCCCACTTTTATACATGGGTTGTGGTGTCACTTCAATAATGACAATCATCTAGATCCAAGGTTTACACAACCAGCTGACTAGCCCTGTTGTGGTAGTCCTTCCACACCACACACCTGTATGTACACTTACACCTATGGCCATTTTAGAGTGTCCAATCCACCTACTGCATGTCTTTGGAATGTGGGAGGAAACAGGAGCACCCAAAGGAAACCCACATGAATACAGAGAGGACATTGAGACTCCACACAGAAGGCACCCCACCTGAGAATTGAATCAGAGAATCTCTTGCTGTGAGGTGACAATGCTATCCACCATGCCACTGTGCTAGCTAGCCATTACTTATGGTTACCCCTTTGTGTTTTCCTTTGCTTGCTATATACCTTTCTTAACTTTCCTGTCTTCCTATTTCCTCCCACTTAGTATGATGAACTGAGATGGCACTTTGTTGCATTGGCTCTGCTTGTCCTCTCTGTCATTTCATGTGTGGCAGTGATGAGAAACTTCAGTGGAGGAGTAAGCACACATAGCCTTAAGCATGTTCAGGCTTGCTTGTTTGCCTACCTGCCCTTCTGTCAACAAAGCTGATTGCATTCACTATCATTCCTTCACTGACCCTGCATAATATCAGTTGGCCGATAATATAGCTTCATTAATTTAATATGCACTCCTTTTTCCGGCTATCAGTGCTATGTAAGCTCTGATTCATTGCTATGCAGTTATAAGCCACATCATGTTATGAGATAATTGATGCTTAACACTACACAGCTGGAAAGTACTAAATGGCCACTTGAATGTTATTTATCAAAGGCTAAAAAGCAATTTATTATGAATAAGTAATTTTTATTTTTAATATAAGTTTGAAATATGAAAATTTATTTTTTTATTTTTTTATTTAATTGATTATATAATCATGTGATTTTAACTAGCATTTAAAATTTGAGATTTTTTTTTTACTCAGTTCTGATGAAGTCTTAGAAAAGACATGCACTTAGTTGAGTTTAAATAAATTTTGTTGGTTTATTTCATTGGTTTATTTCCTTTGGTGCTTCACTTGACACCACAAAACTCAGCTATGGCTCTTATGAAAAGTATAGTAGATATGGTCAAGTCATAAATGGAGATGTTCAGAAACAAGCAAAACTTAAGGAAACAAATAGAAGAGAGAATAGGAGACAATGAAAGGGAAAGGGAAGAAACTATGGAAACAACAGTGAAATGTGATTAAAGACATAGCAGAATAGAAAATAATAAGAACTGAGCAGTTAAAACAAGCAGACACAGAGGGAAGTAAAGCTAACGGAGACTAAAAAGGAGTTGTGGAAATACATTGAAACAAAGACTAGCTTAAGGACAATAAGGGTAGCCTTTACACATAACAGAAAACAAATGGAATTCAAGCAATTGTATTGGAATGACTACTGGTGGGTGGCAGGGAAGGAAATAGGAAGGTACCTAGCAAAGAAATATAAAAAGGGGAAAGGTGGCAGGGAGACAGCTGTACTGAGATATGAGGGAAGTGGGATGCTAGGATAAAATGAAGAGGCCAGGGAAAATTGAGGGAATATTATCAAAATATTTACAGGGAATACAGAAAAAAAGAAGGAACGAAGTGAGGAGAAGAGAAGAGTAAAGAGTTATATGAGGTGTTACAAAGCTAGAGAGAGATGGGGAGAAAGAGAGAGACCTTAAATGCAGACATCTCAATAGAGAAAGTTAAATGTGTACTGGGAATAAAAAAATGATGGGAAGGCCAGTTGGCCTCCCAGTAGAATTGTACAGCTAGGGATCGGAAATGATCTGAAAAATTCCAGTTGAGGGCTCTGTGTGAATATAGTGTTCAGGATGAATGTCTAATGCCAAGAGAACAAGGGTGCTGATAATCCCAAAAGGAAAGGAGGGCAGGACAGGGTGGGATGCTACAGATCCATGTCAAGGATAAACACTGACATTAAAATATTAGCAACTGTTATAGGAGGAAGATTGTTGGAAATCCTACTCTAAATGATGCTGAAAATAGAGTGGTTTAATAAAAACTGTAAACCAGAAGAAAACAGAGGGATACTACTTTGAGAAATCTACAAGGAAGAATTGAAAGGAGAGTTAAGGATCTGCAGTAATCTTTTGCTATGGTAAGATGAGAGTTCCTCTGGGAAGTGATGAAAGGAAAGACGGTGGGAGAAAAGTTAAAGTGTCAAGGGAATTTACATAAATGTAAATTGAGAGCACGATGCACAGAAGTGAATCAAACACTATGAAAGTAGGAAGGGCGACTACGCAAGGCTACCAACTATTACAAGAACTTTTCATTGTGGTAATGAAGAATGTGGTAATGAGAGTTAGGGAGCAGCTGACAGACCTGCAATAGGAGAAGCAGGTAACATCAAACTTCTTAATGAAAACCAATAACTGCATGCTCTTGTAAGGGAAATAGAAGCACAAAAACAGCTAGTCTCTGTGTCTGAGGCATTTGAGGTAGTCTCCAGGTTACGATAGCTCTAGTAATATTAGGAAGGAGAAAGGAAAAAGATGAATAATATGGGTATTTAATAATCCATATGGGAAGAACTGCCTACGGTACAATCAAGACAAAGTTGGCAGAGATAAAATCAAGGTTGGGGGACGGGAAGGTGTACACATAACAAGGAAGAACAAATGCTGTAAGAATGGTGATGATGATATTCCTAGTAACAGCACACATGTTACTCCAGAGATGAAGCTCTGTATTTGTGATAGGAAGAATCTGAGAAATGAGAAGAGAAAGAAAAGGAAAACAGTGGCAAGGAACAAGGTCGAATTAAGAGGTTAGAAAGGAGGCTGAGGGATACCGCATTTGTACTGGCATACAACATCATCAGAGTAGAGGGAAGGAAATAAATCATCCGAGATCATTGAAAAGGGAGAACTGCTAGCTGGTAGAAAAACTTTTAAGAAAATAAATAAAGAAGCAATGAAATAATAGAGCAATGTGATATGAGGAGGTGAAGGAGAGAAGGGTGATTTTGGGAGAAACAGGATTAAAGGAGTTGCTAGGAGCAAAGCAGGAGAAAATTTGAGAAAAAATCCAAACTGTTCTAGCAGAGCAGGCATTAGCAAAACCAATGTTATAGAAGAATAATGTGTTTGAATCCTCAGAGAAGTTGCATTGGTAGTATGGTT
The DNA here is from genome assembly GCF_019279795.1 of Protopterus annectens. Taxonomy (NCBI): domain Eukaryota; kingdom Metazoa; phylum Chordata; order Ceratodontiformes; family Protopteridae; genus Protopterus; species Protopterus annectens. Next base: position 502,307,091 of record NC_056745.1, read on the forward strand.
TGCCATTCGAGCAGTGATGGAACTACTTAAGGTTCAAGGAAAACTATGGAGTAGTGATAAAGAAAGAAAAGTCAGTGAAGTCACACAAAACAGGAGAGGCAAGAAGGACCTCCGTAGAAGCAGTAGGCAGATGAAGAAGATGCACAGAAGCAGAAAAATATATGAGAACCTCAGAGGAAAACACGGACAGGCCATACCACCCTCAAACAATTAAAAAGGATGGCAGAAGGAGGAAGGCTGAAGTACAACTAGAATAAAATCTTGGAAAAACAAAAAAAATATTACAAGAACTTCACAATAATAATGAGTCCAGAGATAAGATGCTAAAAATATGTTATAGAAGCTACTACATATCTAAAAGATTAGCAAAGGAAGGAAAATAAATGAGTGTCACTGAAGATGTGTGGAAGAGGTGTGAGTGATCAATATGCACAAACGATAAAAGTGGCCACAAAGTACATGCAATAAATTGCTTGAAATGTGACAGGAAATATTCAGTAAAAAATGAGAGAAAACATGAGAATTTTGCATGATGGGAATAGAAGATGAAGAGGATGGATGGGAGAAGAGGAGGGTTGATGATACAGAGTAAACTAGCCACCAGCATCAAAAGTTTAATAACCCAGATTTGGAAAAAAGATGAGTTAAATATCAAGAAAAAGATACACAGAAGATTCACAGACATGACTAGGCATTAAGTCAATAAACATGCTGGAAGAGGAATGAGATGGCATGTCCTAATGTAAGACAGACCATGCAAAGTAGAGGGAGGAAGGAAACACAGAGGGAGAAGGCAGGAAAGAGAAGGGGAAATCAGAATGGGATGGTAACATAGCTAACCAGTAGTAAAAGCAGAAGGATACTTTGCATGATGATTGAATATGCATGGTTTGTAAATGGTTACCCATAATTAACAAAAGAAAGAGATGGTTGTGGGAATCAAAGTAGCTATGTCAGACATGAACCAGACTGGTGGAGGGTGAAGTAAAAAAAAAAAAAAAAAAAAAAAGTGAACGAGGCACCAACAAAGTCTAAATGTGTGGGGGTAGTTTGTAGGACTGGGTTCCTGTTTTTGTTAAGGTAAAAAAGCAACTTAAGAGATACAGAAGGCAAAGTAATAAAAAGCAGATACACATGTTGAGGGAGTTAAGGGGACACTACCCATGACAGCCATAACATTTCAGAACGAAAGTCAGAAATAACTCATACCTTGCAAGAGAACAGGGAAAAAAACATAAAAAGAATGCCATCTACGAATGAAATGAGAAGTGAAGCTGCATGACTGCACAATTATAAACAGAGATGATACGTATAGAAGGAAAGAAGCGAACCATATCATTTCCACTAACTAAAGCTGATGGAGACATCTAGATTGACTGTGAACTTTCCTTCAACAGACACATCTTGGCTAATATTAAAAAAAAAATCATTCCACCTAACATACTTAATCTCTAGAGATATCTCCAAAAAGTTATAGTACCAGCTTACGCATCTCCTTTCAGCCCAGTCATTGAATCTGGTGTCCCATTCAGACTGTATTTTACTAAATAGCTAATGCAGAATAAGAAATTCCTAACAAAGAACATTCCTCTCATTATGCTGTGTTTTGTTCAGGCTCTTAGGAGGTGACCTCTGCTTGGATTTTTGTGTAATGAAGGACCTTACCCATTTTCATCTCTACTCTACCTCTACTGGAACTGGTAATTCCGTGAATAAATGCAATAAAAACCTGAACCTTCGTAATCACATTAACATCACCCATTGCTTGATAGATATTTAACCCTTAGCATTCCCTGTTTCTGGAACAGAGTCCCTCTGCATATCAAACAAAACTAAATCCACATTTGATAAATAGACGGGCATTTGCAAATTCTGCTAGGAATATATGGCATTAGTATTGTTGATAAGAACAGCTAATAGAATATTACTGAGTTACTTGGCTAAGCTTCTTTTTTTTCAATTGTTTTTATTAAAAAAATTAACAACAAAACATTAATACATGATATATTATAAAACAAATATACCTGTCTAAAAGAACAATAATAAACAACAACTAAATTAGCTATTTACAATGGTGTCTACTATAAAACAAAACTTTTTAAACAGAAAAAGAAATGTGATAAGAGTTGTTGATAGTTAATTATTAGAGTCTGTTTATGCAGCAGTTTTTTTTAACTTCAACCATATATTATATGAAGAGGTGATTCTAGATGTTCTTGTCTTTATCATTATAAGTTTAAGATGACAAACTTCAGTTGACAAGTGTACAAATTCCTTCATACTAGGAGTTGTCAGATTCTTCTAGTTCTTGGTGATGACTTTTCTTGCTAATGTTAAGAAACTCCATAAAAGGGTATTTTATTTTCATGAGACAAGTGGGAAAGGTGAATTAAATAAAATAAGAGATTTGGTCAGCATTAATTTATCAATTTATCATTAAAAACACATTGTAATAGAGAATTCATATTATTCCAATATGTTTTACATTTTACACAGTCATAAAACATATGCTGCCAGTCAGCTTTATCATTTTAGTTTACATCTCTAGCATCCTATGTCTTTATTATACATCAGTTCAACTTTATGTGGCGTGATAAATGTTCTATGTAAGAACATCCAAGAGAATATCTTCCACCTTAGTGATGAAGTAGTTTGTTTTGAAGATTGGAGCATTAGTTTTTTTTTTTATCATCTTCACTTGGGGAGTTATGATTAACAAGTCTAAAATAATCGCAATAGCTTTCTCTGCGACATACTGTTGATTTCTTAAGTACTGTATATATTTTAAATAAAAGTCCTTTCCAATTATATTCTGGTGCATTAGAATAATGAGTAAATCAATGAATTTGGGGAAATAATTTCTAACTATTGGTTGCATTAGATTAATGTTATGTTTAATTGTCTACAATTTTGAATTTCTAACCACGTCTTTGCTTAACTCAAACTTATTAATGATATAGTCAACATTTTGTAACTTCCCATTGTCTGGTAATTGATACGAGTATACCTGGTTTTTGTCCTGAAATGTAGTCATTGTTAAATTAAATGTATTAATACTATTTCGAATACAGGCAATTGGAAATATGAAGAAAATCCATGCTTTAAATTCAGGGTTCCTAAAAATGAAATGTTTAAAGGAGGCTATTATCATATTAACATAATAAGAGCTAACTGGTTTGTTTTTGTTTTCTATAAAATAGTATTTTACTAAGCAATGAAATTTATTAGTAACTATTTTAGTATGATATGATTTTGTTAAATTATTGAATTGACACCAAATACCTCCCTGGCTTCCCAGACTGTATGCTTACCTTCATATTCAGAAAGGCTGTCAGTGATGCAGAAACCGTAACTTTACATTACAGTAAGCATTTCTGCCTCAGAGATTGCTCTCCTGCTACTGTTATCCCACTATGGAGGCCTAAGAATGGACAGTGGTCTTGCTGGGGAAGCCATATGCTAATGGAGCAGCCCAGGGTAAGAGTAGTGTGCTCTCCCCCAGGAATGACTGTGGCTCCCAATTAACTTGGCACAGTGGCTCTGAATCACTCTACTGAATGAATCTTTTTTCTCTAGGTAGAAAAAGTGAGTGCCGTTGTGTGACTGTGTTCATCAATTCACTCTTATGGAAATAGTCATAGTACAGGTAAGTATATTAGAGTCATGGTGGTGTATATGTGTGGTGTCTGTAAATTTTGTCATGCCTGTAAAGGCATGAATATGATTGAATGTGTGTGTGGCTGTCAGTCTGTCTGTGTGGTCACACTACAGAACATTGGTATGAGATGCTGAATCTGTATGTGTGTGCAAGTCTGTCTGTGTGTATTTATGTGCATGCATGTGTGTCTGTGGGTGTGTTTGTGTCTGAGCATGCATGTGTGAGTGTTTTGATGAGTATGAGTGAGTGTGTGGGGGCTTGTTTGTGTATTCTTTGACATATGTACATGTGTGCATGTGGGGATGACTGGCAGAGCGTGTATGTGTGTGTGTGTGTGTGTGTGTGTGTGTGTGTGTGTGTGTGTGTGTGTGTGTGTGTGTGTGTGTGTGTGTGTGTGTGTGCGCAGTTGCTTGGCAAACCCCCCTGCAATCCCCACACCTCCTGCTAATTAAATATACAAAGTATGACATCGTACTACAATGAGGAGAATGGTAAATTTCCTGTTCCGCACTGTACAACGATCTCCATTTAAACCGTTTGAAGTTTCAAAACTTCGATCTTATGGTCTCAACCATATGAAGTTCCAAGTTTTCAAACTTCGAGTTTTCACAGTAGACCCATGTCGGGAGAAGCCTGTGCTAGCTACCATGATGCTTAGACTGGTAGGGAGAATACTAGCATAATCAGGTCTGACAGCTAAGTATTCAATTCAGAGACATTTATTTATTTATTTAACATTTGTTTACCAGAAAGTCCAACTTGGAACAAAGCCAATTTTCAGCACCGACCCAGATAGAAACGCTCCAGATACATGTCTTTGTAATGTGGGAGGAAACCAGAGTACCCAGAGAAAACCCACAAAATGCAGGGAGGAAATGCAGACTCTGCACAGAAGGCACTCCCGCCAAGAATCAAACCAGCGAACCTCTTGCTGTGAGGTGACAATGCTACCACTGCACCACTGCATCGTCTATAGAGCAATGTCCATATAATAACATAGTAATGAGCTGCTAATGAGGTGTTCTCTGTGTGGCTTTACCATGTCCCTGAAGTGGAGATTCTCTCTTTCACACTAATTGATCAATCCTCATGGCAAATTAGTGAGGGGAGAGAAAATCCTTCTAAATCCAGCCCTTAGTAACTATATATAAACCTGGGATTCTATGTTAAATTTGTTTGACTGCTGGGTATAGGAAACAGGATCATAGGAAATACAAAGCAACTGAGGATTGTAACCATTTATACCTTGGCAGTGTCCACCCTTAGACTATATCTCCATTTTCAAGGATGGTAAGGCCTGTCAAGCCATAAGTGAATTTGTGAATTCTCATCCAGTAATAATCTACTTCCTATCTGAAAATGATGTATCATGCTACTTGATATGCAATGTGAGTCTATTCCAGAGGTGGGGAAAGGTACTAAGTAATAAACCCATCTCTATGCCATGTTTTAATTATTTGCAGATAAAAATTTAGATTTCTGCTTCTTGTATTTGTGTGCGACTATTTCATCTGTGGTTCCCTGAAGGCAGGGAAGACCAGTCATAATTTTCCCCTTAGACGTCTATAAGATACTGAAAAGACACTGTTTTTTCCAGTCTTTTCTGGGAGCCTAGAGTTTTTTAATTCAATAGAAACAAAGGACCATCTTAAAAAACGCATAAAGATCTTTATTACAATAAATAAAATAAAATAAAAACAATGAGTTCTCACACAAATGTGCTTCTTCAGGTTTATTAATTTTTTTCCTTTGAAAAACCGGAAGAAGCCCATTTGTGTGAGAGCTTGTTTTTATTTTATCTATTTTATTACCAGAAATGAGAGTCGGTAGTTCATAAGATGGTCCTTTTCCAATTTCTGTTGACTTGTTGCTGCATTTGTACCTGATTCAGTTTGGTTGTTTCAGCTCCTGATAGATTCCTCAGAGATTTTAAGTCAGTGATATTTTAGTTAGGCATCTCTGCTGTCTTTCTAGTAGTCATGTATGCAGATTTTATTTAACTGGGTTTCTATCATAATTTGTATATGTGTTGTGTGTGTTTCATTATTATTTTAGTATGCATGTCATTTACATAGTATTTTATTTTTGTGTAACTTAGTTTAGATGGTTAGTTTAGTGTTCCTGACTTTAGTGTTTTCTGTTGCTAAACTCTTAACTAAACTTAAGGCCACCAAATTAGCAGCAGACAACCTCCCAAGTGAATACCTACAAATTGCAGCTGATGCTCTGGCCTACCCAGTATCCATCTTGATTAACTGATCTCTGTCAGAAAGTTACATTCCCACACTGTGGAAAGTATCACATATAATTCCCCTCCACAAAGGCGGACCCTCCACAGAACTAACCAATTACCGCCCCGTAGCTATTCTCTCTTCACTCTCCAAAATACCAGAGAGATGCATACACTCTCAGGTCTCAGACTACCTCCTTACTAACAACCTCCTTTCCAGTACTCAGCATGGTTTCCAACCAAACCATAGCACCACCACTGCCTTACTCTTCTTTACTAACACTATCCTTCAGCATGAAAACAATGGCTATCTCTCCTCTGCTACTTTCCTAGACCTATCTAAAGCATGTGACATGGTCCCACACAAACAACTTATCTCTGTCCTCAATAACCTATCCTTCTCACAATCAGTCACCAACTGGTTTCAGAGTTACCTGTCTGACCGCCAACAATCCGTTGTATGGCAGAATGACATATCTCCCCAACTACCTGTCTCCATAGGGGTTCCCCAAGGATCCATCCTTGGGCCCTTACTCTTCTCTGTTTTCACCAATAATCTAGCCTCTGCCACCAAACATGGCACACTCATACAATACGCAGATGACTCAACCATCATCTGCTCAGCCCAGTCCCTACCCAAACTGCAAAAAGTCACACATGAAGCCTTTTCCTCTGTTGAAACTTGGTTATCCGATGCCCAATTACTACTCAACCCAAACAAAACTAAACTACTCATCTTCCAACTCACCAAACATACTCAAAACAACTCTGACTTTAACATCACAGCAAAAGACAACACCACTATATACCCAACTGAACACACCAAATTGCTAGGAGTGGAAATAGACAATAAACTAAAATTTGACATTCACATATCCATGACCATAAAAAAAGTCCACAAAAACTAGGAGCGTTATACAGAAATAAGCAACTTCTCACCAAAGCAGCAAAGATTTTAATAGCAAATTCCCACCTTATCTCCACCCTACTTTATGCCTCTCCAATATATATACCATATTGGTACTTTTATTACTGTAAAAAAAAGTACAACCGGGTTGCTTTGGCTGTTTTGTTTCAATGCTCCCCCTTCTTTGCTTGCAAGGATTCAGTAGCTATTATTCTTGGCCTTAAATTTGGTTATTTTTCACTCTTTTGTTTCAGTGCTCCAGTGTCCCTTTTAGCAGACATTCAATCACTGTCATTCTTGACCTTCAACCTGTTTTAGCTGTTTTGGTTCAGTGCTTCTATTCTCTTTGGGCAGGGTTCAGCAGCTATTATTCTTGTCCTTAAACCTGGTTGTTGTAGCTGTTTTGTTTCAGTCCTCCCTCGTTCCGCCTTACAGGGCTAAAACTGCTGTCATTTGTGTCCTTAAACCTAATAGTTTTAGTTGTTTTGGTTCAGTCCTCCTCTTCTGTTTTTTCTGTTTTAATATACAGTGATGTAAATGTATAAATGGATATAGTGGCTTGGTGTAAGTGCCTCGGTAGTTAGCTCCCTAACCTCTCAGTTCCTTTAATTTTAACAGGTACAAATTCTCCTTACTCAGAGTTTCCAGTTGTTCAGTTTCTGCACCGCAGGAAAGACTACAGCAGTATACAAAAATGACACACATTCTCATTTAACCAAGTGCTCTGAAACTGTAACAGTGAAATGTGATGTACTGACTAAAATAAGCAATTTCCTATCAACTTTGTCTCATATATGGAATCATATAAGAGGACTGTAGATTATTGCACTATGTACAGAAAGTGCAGGATAGTGCTACTTGTATGTTCCAGTGACCTAAACCAATAATTTGCTCCTCCTCCCCTCTGGGCTACTTACTCCCTTTCAGTACTATATCAACAGATAGGGCTACAGACCAAAGAAGACTCCTACTGCACTATTAGGAAATGCAAGGAGTACAAAGATTCCTTCTGTTTGTAAAACCTAGGCTACACCATGAAGCAAGCATTACAGGAAGGCTACCTTGTCTCTTCTAGGCTCCTAGGACATCATTTTACAAATATCCTTATGTGCAAAGTGACATTCAATATTTTGCTCCCCTTCAGAGAGCTACTAATAATAATATTTAATCACACTGTCTACACTTTCATTGTTTAGATTCAGAGATCTAATAATAATAACTGTATTCTCCCTATCAATATTTCACAAGAGGTATTAATAATACTTGTATCACACTTTATAGACTGACTAAAATGTCTTCCTGTGATTTAGCTGCTGAGCTTCCTGAGGAAAGTTTATTTTCGGGTTCAGGCACCTAGGCAACAAGACATTTCCCTGTGGTACATTTGACTGGGGACAAATGGCTGAAGTGACATTCAGCTGCAGAGAAATATGGCTGTTTGCAAATTCCCTATGGGCAAAGAGAAGAATGTGTTGCCATGCCCACAACATCACTAACCAAATGCACAGGGGGAAAACAATGTCCACGGTCCCCAAGGGAACATGAGACAGTAGGCAATATGGCAGGCATCAGCAGCAGGCTGACCAGAGGGTATGTCAGTGGCAGTACAAATGCGGTGCACAATGGGCAGTGCCTTTATAATCGATGTGTGTGGACCACTACCCCCTTCACAGTGTCCAGGGAACATTACCTAAAACACACACTGAATCATAAATATGACTGCAGTAGCCTGCATGATTTCCTCCATGCTGTAGCACATTTCTACATGTTGTAGTTACATAAGCATGTACTGTACACTGAGCACAACACTCATTACTTCTACTGCCACCATGTATTTGGTTATGAAAGCTGCGAGCATGGCAGTGTGTGCTTCTCTTTGCCCACAGGGAGTTTGCAAACAGCCATATTTCTCTGCAGCTGAATGTCACTTAAATCATTTGTCCCCAGTCAAATGTACCCCAGGGAAATGTCTCACTGCCTAGGTGCCTGAGCTCTTTATTTTCTTTTTTATAGATCGTTTTTGTTAGATAAGGTTAGTTTCCGAACAGGGGGCATTCTCTACCCTCCCCCATCCCACCCCCACCTCAAAATTCATTAACTTTATACAACAATGTCTCACCCTCATGACCACATCTTATCAATAATCTCATCACATCCTGAACAGCTCCTTTGCCTCTTACATCATTCAATACTCAATTCCTATCAGATCTTGTTCTCTATGTTTTCCTCCTATCTTATTTATATAATTTCCGTATTCAGATCACATTGCTTCCAACAGTCCACCTATTCCTTCCACTTCACTTCTTATCCAGTACAACCTACTAAATTCTACTTCAGACCTAGCATTTGCTGCATAGCATCTGCAATGCAACTTTATCAACCAGTAAGTCTTCAACCTAGTCTTACAAGTTTTTACTTCCCAGGTCTATCTCAGAGAATGGCCCTTACTTCTCCCATATTCCGTAGTCTATTATAGAGAACTACTGTCAGTCTTCATTACGTCATACTGTTTGTAGTTCGCACTATTCTAGGAATTATGCTCTCACTCCACCATAGCTTTCACTATTACACAAATATATGAACTCTGTCAAAAAGCTAGCATGCTCTTCAGATACTTAACACTCACTTCCACCCTTCTTCTTCTCTTCTGTTTCATCCTGCCTTACACATCTAAACATACTAGAACTCACTAAAAAAAGAGCACTCACATGCCTTCATCTATACCTACATCAGCATCATAATTGATAAATACCTACTCTGTATCACCACTATAGATTTCATGAAAGTAAAACATGCTAAATAAAATTCTGCAGAACCCAGAATCAACTCTGTGAGAAATTAAAACAGAAACACATAAAACATAATAGCACACAATTCCAGATCTCTGGAAACCTGTCATCTCAACTCTAGGCCAGCGAATAATACAATCCTACCATTACATTACACAATGCAGTCCAAGCATGAGAACCATTGTGCACTGAAAATCTACAGCCTAAATGCAAGGATCCTATGTAGCAAAACTGCAGATTTGTACTCCTCAATATCCTCATGCAAGCAAGACATATGGTTCAATCACCATATTAGACATGGGAAATACTCTCTCCTCTCTTTTCTGTTTACATGCCATATGGTACATCAGGCAACAAGCACCTGTCAGTGCTCCTTGTTTCTGTAGCAGTTACAGGTTTTATGGGCTCAGGTTGCTAGCCCAAGGCCCAACCCTCCTTGGATGGTGCACCCCACACACTCGCATGCAGACATTCACACCTAGGACCAATTTAGAGTGTCCAATCCACCTACTGCATGTCTTTGGATGTTGGAGAAAACCAGAGCACCCAGAGGAAACCCACACGAATGCAGAGAGGACATGCAGACTCCACACAGAAAGCACCCCAGCAGAGAATCAAACTGAAGAACCTCTTGCTGTGAGGCGACAACGCTAACCGCTACACCATTGCACCACCCAAAATACTCTTACAAGGCTATAATATACTGACAGTAGATCATCATCATCATCACCTCTCCCCTTTTACTCATTTGTCTACATGGTATTGGGGTGCTGCAACAACTGTTACCATCTGTCTTGATTCAGTGCCACTCTCCTACCATGTTTAATAACCATGCCAGACTGTCACAAGTCTTCTCTTTACTAGATGCTCTCATTTCCTCCTGACTGCTTCCAGTCTCTCCAAAATCTTCTTCTAAAGGTAGTCTTCTTTTTTCTGCACCTCTATCCCACCCACCATAATCTGTTCTCTTTGACCTTCTCTGCAGTTGAAGCTACTTTGGGTCATTTCTTCATCTATTCCACATTGTGCATCCTTCCAACAATCTCAGGCAAAACTGCTCTGCCATTACTGTCCAGGTTTCAGTACCATACAGTAGTACCGGTTGCACCACTGTTTTGGACAACTTACTTTTCAGCTTCTTTGCCATTTGTCTGCCATGCACTACCCCTAACACTCTGTGCCACTTGACTGCAGTCCCTCAGATTCTAGCTTTGATCTCATTCAGAATTCTCTTCTAGGCCATCCCTCCCAGATTCTTGAAGCTGTTAGTCTGTTCCACTACTTTCCCTTCTATCTCAGTTTTTAGCTTTTTCTGATTCCCCTATTTGCTGCCATGACAACTGTTTTGTCTTTACTTAGCTTCATCCCATGTTTACTCAGTTTTGCATTCCATTTCTCCATCATTTGCTGAAGTTCTTGTCAGAGTCTGCTTGTAATGTCACATTGTCTATTTACAGCAGGTTTTTTGATCTGTTCCCTCCAGTCTGTTTGCTAATGTAATAGGAACAGCAGTGGGCTCAGAGCTGAACCCTGATGCACACACAATCTCACTGGGAACCTCTTTGTAAGTCTGAAAATTGTTTGTCCTTGTGTCATTGGGTCCTTCTACATAGCCTCCACTAATTCTACTAATGTTTCTAGGACTCTAAACCATTGTAGGACTGCTTAAATCAGCTTTCTTGTGATCTTCTCATATGTTGTCTCCAAATTTAAGAATGCCCAGATGGACTAGTTCCTGATATCTTCTTCTTCTTCTTCTCAGCTATCTGTCTCACTATAAACAATGGGTTGATTGTGCCTCATCATTAGCTGACTCCAAGTTGCTCATCTCCCATCTTGCTTTCCACTATTCTGCATATTTGTTTATCAGTCTCCCTCTGCACCACCTTTGTGCAGGGCATCAGGCGTTTAATGCTTCTATACTGCCCACAGTTGTGAATGTCCCCTTTGTTCTTACGCACTGACACTGGAATGCTTATTTTCCAGTCATGCAGGATACATGTTCCTCCCTATACTGCCATGAGTACCCTCTGGAGCCATTTCTCGCCTTAATTTACCAAACTTCTTGATCATATCTGTGATGACTTTCTTCTAGTGTGGGCTGTTCTTCCTGTTTCACTGTAGGTTGTATCTGGGAAAGTACAGCTTTGTGGGGGGGGGGGGTCTTCATTCAGAAGCTGCTTGGAGTGCTCCCTTCATCTGCCTTTGATATCCTCCAGACTGGTGAGTGGGTTGCTGTTGGCATCCCATGTGAAGAGTGTCTGATGACCATCTTCTTCATATTTCTGCCTCATATTTGTGCCTCATCATTAGCTGACTCCAAGTTGCTCATCTCCCATCTTGCTTTCTACTAGTCCTAGAAACATTAGTAGAACTCTACAGTTCCCTACAAAACGATGTCTACAGGACTGCAATCAGGTTCTCTCAACATTTAAACAGATTGAACTCTACAGTTCCCTACAAAACGATGTCTACAGGACTGCAATCAGGTTCTCTCCACATTTAAACAGATTGAACTCTACAGTTCCCTACAAAACGATGTCTACAGGACTGCAATCAGGTTCTCTCAACATTTAAACAGATTGAACTCTACAGTTCCCTACAAAACGATGTCTACAGGACTGCAATCAGGTTCTCTCAACATTTAAACAGATTGAACTCTACAGTTCCCTACAAAACGATGTCTACAGGACTGCAATCAGGTTCTCTCAACATTTAAACAGATTGAACTCTACAGTTCCCTACAAAACGATGTCTACAGGACTGCAATCAGGTTCTCTCAACATTTAAACAGATTGAACTCTACAGTTCCCTACAAAACGATGTCTACAGGACTGCAATCAGGTTCTCTCAACATTTAAACAGATTGAACTCTACAGTTCCCTACAAAACGATGTCTACAGGACTGCAATCAGGTTCTCTCAACATTTAAACAGAGTAGGTTACACACAAAACACATTTGTTAAGCTTTCACTTACAGTGCTTTGTAATTAAGCAGGTCACCATATTGGTCAGCCATAGGGCTCTTTGTTTCTACTTGAGTGGTTGCCTCCTTCCCCTGTAACTGCAGTAAATTGACTCTTACATTAGAGCTGTAATACTTACCTTATAGCTTTAGGACACCTTAGGAAACCTTGTAAACTGCAATAGCCCCGTGCAAATAACACAGTGTTGAGTGCAGATTTCAACTTATCTCTGGAGTGGTGTCTTGAGTCAATCAGGGTATTAACTGTAACCACTCCCACTGCCTTCTCTTTTCCCCACCCCCCTCTTTCCTCAAACAGGTTAAACTGCTACAATTTAGTACAGGCATCATTTTCAAATCTAGGTGCTTAGGATTTCCTTCTCTCTTCCCCCCTTGGCTGACCTGGTGTGACTTTGTGTAAGTTTCTTCATTGTATGGATCTGTTACTGTTTTTTGTGTAACTGAATGACCTGCTGCTAAATTCTGATTCTGCACAGACTGCTCTATTTTGTTTTTCAGAGGCTCTATAAGTAGCTAGTGACTTTACTGAATTTCTGTGGTAATATTTGTGTTTATACTGAACCTGTACCTAGAGAAAGTGTATAATCAGAGCTCCTCCTTGCTGCATGTGTTTTTTAATGCTTAAATTGCACACACACATTGAAGAAGTGTTTTTATGACTTGAATAATTTGGGCTAGCTATACCTGAAGTGCTTTTACTGGCAATTTTCTAGTTGTACTATTGTGAATAATTGATTTAGTTTTTCTGGTATATCTTTAAAATCTGACAAGTGTTTATTTACTGCATTGCTCTCTTGCTTAGGTTTCTTAGCAATAAATCTTAGTTCATTCTGAAGTATGCTACTTTACCCCCCCACCAAACCTTTCTGAATGCATTATTATATAATAACTGCCTGTTGTTGTCTTCATGCTTACCCTAGAATGTCTGCTTTTCTCTTTTCCTAGTTGAACTCTACAGTTCCCTACAAAACGATGTCTACAGGACTGCAATCAGGTTCTCTCAACATTTAAACAGAGTAGGTTACACACAAAACACATTTGTTAAGCTTTCACTTACAGTGCTTTGTAATTAAGCAGGTCACCATATTGGTCAGCCATAGGGCTCTTTGTTTCTACTTGAGTGGTTGCCTCCTTCCCCTGTAACTGCAGTAAATTGACTCTTACATTAGAGCTGTAATACTTACCTTATAGCTTTAGGACACCTTAGGAAACCTTGTAAACTGCAATAGCCCGCTCGCTACGCTCGGGCTCTCTTCGCCTCCCTCCCTGCCCCCAATTCCCTCCCGCCCAGTACCTCTAAATTTATAGTACTATAGCCACTCCCCACTTTCTAGATCCTATCTGCTGTCATCTGGGATAATTCCACCCACCCCTATTGTACTACCTACATTTAATAGCACCTATTAGCTTTCATCTGGCATTCTCCCATACCCCCTTCCAGTACCTTTACCTCACCACTCTATCTTCTGGTGTTGCATCACCAGGTAAAACAGTTCCTTCACTCACTAGCTGAATCACATATAATGATATACTCCTCTTTACTACCCCTCTTGTTCACACCATACCTCCTTACCTTGTATGAAAACCAGTTTCTTACGGGATTTCAGGTCCCAAAAGGCCATACTATCACCCCAACTGTAAATCCTTCCACCTTCAACCATACTTACAGTACCAGATCCTATCCAACATCTTGTTCAGTCTATCAACATCTCAACCCCTGGCACATTAGCTCTAGATCCAAACACTACCACAAACTAATAAACAAATTCCTGAAGTTCATCACCAAGTATAGACTCAACCTAATACTTGGTGGTGATATTCACCCCAACCCTGGCCCACTCACTTCAGATACACATACCCCTCTACTTGTAATCTAAGCTACAAACCTACAATTAATAGGCCAACTAACTCTCTCCTAGTCTGTCATCTCAATATTAGAAGCATTAATAACAAGGTACATGAATTGCATGCACTTCTGGATGTCCACTCCCTGGAGATTCTCTGTTTATCTGAAACCTGGTTAAAACCTAACACTAAAGACAATGAAGTGTTACCACCTGGGTACAACATACACAGGCTGGATCGTGCTTCGAGGAAGGGGGGTGGGGTAGCTGTACTCTATAAATCTGAGTTGAATGTCACCATAGATGTAATACAACCTCCTCAGATTAATAACTCTGAGATTCTTGCCACCAAATTGCAACTTAATAAAAATAAATGCATTAATATCATCTGTATGTACATTCCCCCAGGTAACAATATATCTACATTTGAAGATATCCTGCACTGGTTATCATGTCACTACCCCCAAGAAACCCTACTACTTGGAGACTTTAACATAGACTGGAGCACCTGTTCTTTAGAATCCCCAACCACCCATATTAACCTGCATGCATTTACACAAATCATATCCACCCCTACCAGGATAGGTAAACCCAACCAAAAAGAAAGTATACTTGACTGGGTACTCATAAACAGTCACCCCCAACTGTACACCTCTGGTACCCTCCTTAATGGCCTAAGCGATCACCTTCTCACATATGTAATTAAGCACAAAACCATTAATTCCCAACAACCCTTACTCAGAAAGGTTAGAAACAATAAAACTTTGACCCTGCCAAATTCCAACAAGAACTAAACTCATGTAATTGGTCTATTCTAAAACACCTCCCTTAGAGGAAGCAGTAGCATACTTTAACAACAAATTCCTTGAGATCCTTGATTTGCATGCACCTGTTCGTTCAAAGAGAACCAAGGCAAAACTGCACCATGGCTTTCTATAGAGTCTAAACTCAAAATTACCCTTAGAAACAAAGCATGGGCTTTATGGCATTCTTCTAAAGACCCTCAAGATCACATTAAATACAGGCAATCCAGGAACGAAACCAAAAAATCAATTTTACAAGACAAAAAACTATACTACTGTAATTTACAGACAGTAAATCAAAATAACCCTCAGAAGTTTTGGGCAGGTTTAAATAATCTACTACATCCTGGACAAACTTCAACCCCAATCCCTGCTGCTACTATTGATAAAACCCCTGAAGATGTTTCTGATAGTTTTAACCAATTCTTTACTGAGACAATTCAAGCCCTAGCTAGCCATCTACCTCCTAGCTCCCCAGGTCCTGAAAGTAGCACCCCTAGAAACCTACTTGCATTCAGCTTCCAACCAGTTGCCACTTCACTTATCCATACCTTGATCATAAAATTAAAACCCACTACACTTTCTGCTGATCAACTCCCTGCCGAGTACCTACAAAAATCAGCTGATGCTATTGCTTACCCCATCTCAATACTAATCAATCGAACCATAGTAGAAGCTAAAATTCCCACCATCTGGAAAATATCCTATGTAATCCCACTTCACAAAGGAGGCAGCTCTACTGAATTCTCCAATTATAGGCCAATAGCTATACTCTCTCCACTTGCAAAGATTATGGAAAAATGTATTCATAGACAACTCATGCACCACCTAATCCAAAATCGCCTTATGGCAGACACTCAGCATGGCTTCCGTCCTCATCACAGCACTACTTCAGCCCTCCTAGCCTTTACTAACACCATAAACCATAATCGCAACAATAATTATATATCCTCAGCCCTCTTTTTGGATCTTTCCAAGGCATTCGATATGGTTGATCACCAACTTTTAATCCACACCCTGCAAACATTCTGTCTAGATACTGGAGCCCTCCAATGGTTTCAATCCTACCTGAATGGTCGACAGCAGGCTGTCCTCTGGCAGAACAAACTCTCTAACCTTCTACCTAACACCCTCGGAGTACCACAAGGCTCTATACTAGGGCCCTTGCTGTTCTCCATCTTCATTAACGACCTTTATACTGTCATCCCAAAAGTCAGCTGTATCCAATATGCTGATGACTCTACTCTGATTTGCTCAGCCACATCTTCAGTAGAGTTATGGTCAGCTACCCAGACCACCTTTAATACAATAGAAAACTGGCTTTCTGAACATCGTCTGATCCTAAATCCCAGAAAACTAAAATGCTGTTATTTTCACAAACACGAAGGTCTACCGCTTTCACCTTTACCATAAAAGCAAATGATGGCACAATAATCTCCCTGACCCATCTACAAAACTATTAGGTGTCATCGTAGACAATAATCTCAAATTTGACCTACATGTTAACCAAACTATCAAAACCATCAATAAAATACTAGGGTCACTTTACAGAATAAAAGCCTTCCTAACCCCTCCAGCTAAAATTGCCATAGCTCGCTCTCACCTTCTTTCAACCCTTCTGTATGCATCCCCTCTACTCTCGAATTTGAACAAGACTGTCCTTAACAAACTCTCAATTTGCTACAACCACATTGCCAGGTTTGCCACTGGACTGCCTTTTAGGACACATCATTGCATCAATCTAAATCAGCTTGGTTGGCTTGAACTACCTAGCCTAATCCAGTATAACCAACTGATTATGGCCTATAAAATCCTCTATAATCCGGACAATACTCCTGCACTTAAAAATATTATCACCCCTATAACAATCCTAGACCGCTTCGATCCTCTAACAAACTACTAATTCAGACTAGCAAAATTAATAACACAGCCGGTGATTCTCTCTTTGCAAACTCTGTAAGTAGATCCTGGAACTCTCTTCCAGCTGATATTACCTTACTTTCCACCTTAGGTCAATTTAAAACTAGACTCAAACAACATTTGTTACTTAACTGGCTATGTCAATGTATCAAACCAGGCTAACTCGAATGTGTAAAAATCTGTTAACCAGTTTACTGTGTAATTTAATTTAATCCTGACTTGTGCTCAGGACTATCTGTAACCTGTGGAACTTGTTTAACTTGCTTACTTATGTAATCTCTGTAAATAGTCTGTTTGTAATATGTAATGCTGGTATTATGTAATACTGTATCTGCTTACCCTTGGAGCTTTTCTCCCCGGGCCTCCGCTGAAAATGGACATGCATCCAGTCGGACTATCCCGGTCAACAAATGTAAAATAAAATAAATAAAATAAAATAAATAAATTTCTGACTTTACTTTGCAAGCTGGTGGAGTTTCTTTCTTACATCCACTGAGTCACTTTCCAGAAGATGGTAGAGTGCCTCTTATGCCTTGTTATTTGCTATTCTGACTTTTGTCTTAGTCTCCTTGTTAGCTAAGCAGTATTCCTTCTAAGTATGGCTCATTTTTTCCATCTCTCACTTTTCCTGTACTTTTTCTTTCTTTTAATAACTTCTTTGACTTTTGCATGTGCCTTATTTCCATATCTGGCCTGGCTGCATGTCTGTTTAATAGTCTTCATGTTTGCTGTTTTGAGATACTGATATTCTTCAACTGTACCAATTTTCTCTTCTGCCTTAGATTCTAGAGCCCCAAGTATTTCCTTGAAATGTTGTAATCATGGTCACAAGTGGTCTATGCTGTGGGACATGTGCTGCTTCACTGAGGATGACTTTGCAATCGCTGCTTCCATCAGAACACCCTCTCCTTACTAAGAGGAAGTCTAAGTTACATGTTTTCTATTCTTGAATGCAATCTTGTGACTGTGTGTCGACAACTGGTCATTTCTGAGACATTAAACATTTGCTGAACTCACATCTGTTTGGCTTTGTGATTCTCATCTTGCAACATACCAATAACATGTTCTGTCCATAACAACTGCTGGATTTAAATTCTGTATTGTCTACATTAACTGTCAGCATTTCTTTCTAACAGTAGGATTGCTTTTCTAATTCACGGCGTCAGTTGTGTTTTCAAATTTGAGAGTATCATGTCTCTGCATTTCACTGAGCTGCTTGTAAATCCTCTTCACCTTCAGATTTGTGTTTCACAACATGCACATTCCTTTGATCATTCTTATTTTTCCATTTAGACATTTTAGAGCTCAGATTCTGCCAGGTCATGTTACAACTGCATGTGTAGCTTTTCTTCTAGATTACATCTTTGTTACAATTACTACCATATGGCTCCCTTTTTCATAGTTATTGATTTTGCAAAGCATCCTGCCCTTAGTTTTCATTTCTGTCTTATTAATAGAATCACATTTTATTGCACACACATTTTTTCCATCAGTTGCTTTTCAACTGCGCTAGTTATTTCACTTGTTCTACACATTTTCATAACATTTGATAACGCTATGTCAGTTTCTTTAAATAGCTTGCCCATTATTTCATCATTTCTTTACTCACACAATATTCTGCCTTTTATTAGAGAACTATACAGTTTTAAAGTCTTTGACTCAATTTTATGGGGTTCATGTTTGAATGCTAACTTTCTTGTCATTCTTCACTGAAGAGTTGTGTGTGTATATATATATATATATATATATATATATATATATATATATATACACACACACACACACACATTATATATATATATATATATATATATATATATATATATATATATATATATGGTTCTAGGTCATAAGCTCGACAGCCACTCTCACCGACAACAAAAACATCGACACCACATTATCGACAAACCAGAAACACGACAACTCACATGGCGTCGGAGTTTTCATCCGTAGCATCGGTCTTCCGAGTGTCGATCATCTGGCACCCGCTCATGCGTTGTCGGTAATCCCAGCTGTCGATCTTCTAACCTACACCCATATATATATATATATATATATATATATCTACAGAATATGGATTCACTTTAGAAGCTCGAAATACTGAAATGTATAAATTCAGTATTTCGAGCCCAAAAGAAAAATAGCCAAGGATTCAAAAGATAACCACAAAGCCTTATTTAGCTATGTTAAGAATCTAAGTGGCAACTCGCAGATATGCACTGAACTAGTGCAAAATAGCACAAAATATACTGAACCTACTGATATTGCCAACATCCTGTCAGATAGATTCAGTGCAAACTTCACCCCCCCCTCACCTCCAAAAGTGCCCACAACAATACCGGGAAAGTGTAGTGTCCCAAAACTCACAGACACACAGGTGAAAACAGCCCTTTCAAAAGCCAAAAAACACAGCGTCAATGGGACCAGATGGTGTCCCAGGCTGCGTCCTGAATGAACTGCAGAACGAACTAACCCCCCACCTAAACACGCTGTTCAACCTCAGCCTCTCCACAGGCTATGTGCCCATAGAATGGCACACAGCACAAAGAAGGGGCCAGAACTGACACTGGTAACTATCGCCCCATAAGCCTGACTAGACTGGTCTGCAAGGCTATGGAGCACATCATCATGGAACTCATTAACAAAGACATTTGGAACCTCCAAACACTTGACCCGACCCAGTTCGGCTTTGTTAAGGGTAGATCATGCCTACTAAACCTGGTTGACTTCTTCGAGACAGTCAGCAAGGCCATAGACGAGGGAAAGGTGGTTCACACAGCCTACCTTGACCTCGCCAAGGCTTTCAACACCATTCCCCACTCAGATATTACAGAAAAACTCACCAGACTAAACATAAACCCCTATGTCACAAGATGGGTTGCCAACTGGCTTACAAACAGAACTCACACGGTAAGAATAGCGGGCTCCAGGTCTGACTCTAAACCAGTCACAAGTGGTGTCCTGCAAGGCTCGGTCCTGGGACCCCTACTGTTCGGCATGTACTTCTCAGAAGTACAGGCAAACACAGGAGGACTATGGCTAACAAAGTTCGCTGATGACTGCAGACTGGGAGCCATAATTGACTCTCTGGCTGACACTGACATCCTCCAAAGGGTCTTACTGAGATGGACACCTGTTATCAAAGTCATGGCCTCAAGCTAAATGCCAAAAAATGCATAGTCATCCCGTTTTGGAAAAACAAAACATCCACGAATTACCACATAGTTGGCAGCCCCCTTAATACAGAAGAGGTAATAAGAGATCTGGGGACCCAGGTAGATAGTAATCTCTCCTTTGACAATCATATTGCCAAAGTAGTTAGGAAATCCTAAATGGAAAAATGGTTTGCAACAACAACGAATGAATACCACTATGTAAATCCTGAAGGAACCAGCACTCAGTAGAAGCTATAATACATCCTGTTTATTAAGGGTGACTGCACACAACAGAAAAATTAGATAAAACTAAACCAAGACAATTCTCATGTCTGCAAATGGATCAAGCACTTTCATCCACCAACATGTGGACTTCATCAGAATCAATTAAAAGATTTAATTGAACCTATTTAAACACTTTTTGGTGCCATTTCTAGAATTTAATTTAAAGAAATAGCTCACAATAAAACATACATAAATTATAAAAATTCATTTGCTCTCCTTTATGTTCCAAGTACATTATAAATATTTTAGATATTTCAAATATAATTTGTATATATTTATTTTCATTATTCACTCGCTGCTTTTATGTACTGTCAAAATACTAAAATATCTCAATCACATAATATATGAACACTCTTGAATATGCTGTCATGGATTTGTCATATATTAATATACTTCTAACGTTCTTTTAAACAAGATGTCATGAAGTCCAAGACTTCTGTGCTCATGCTGTCAATAATACATTTACATGTGCAAAAATAAAATGTCCATAAAAATACATAATTAAAAATAATATATTAAAAATAATATATTATTTATTAATATTGTTTTCCATAATAATACATTATACAAAAAAACACAATATATGAAATTATATCCTCTCAATGTAATAAATATCATAGTCATAAAAATATCATAACGACATCTTAAAAATATCATACAAATCTCATAAAAACATCATGAAATCAAGGTAAAATAGAGGCTGCAATTCCTACTAATAGAGACCAAATAATTATTTTTTATATCCACTGTATATGGCTACTATATTGTTCTATTTATAAAAATGGTTTTAATGTAATATAGTCGCTCAATCCTGGCATAGTGGAAGCATCTGTTAATATTTGCCATTTTGCCTCCCTCTCAGCAATAAGTGTACTCATATTTTCACCTCTTATATTCTTTATTACTTGTTCCCATATGGCAAATTTAAATTGGTGGGCATTGTCGGTACATTGTATATGTCGGTAGAGTGCATTTGTACTATCTTTTTTCTTAATGGCATATAAATGTTCATATATTCGCTTCTTGAACATACGTTCAGTTTTGCCTATATAATAGCATGTACATTTTAGGCATTTAGCCATATATACAACATTACTTGTGTTGCAATTTCCTCTCCCAAAATTTATTCTTGTCATATTTATATTGTCCAGTTTTATTCCCTCATCTTCCAGTATGACCTTACAGTACCCACACCTTCCACATTTCCGAGTTCCTCCATATTGTAAAGATACTTCTCTTATCCTATTGTTTATCTCTAATTTATGTTTTAAATTCATCCCCATTTTATATACAAATATAGGATTGCCTCCAACTATTCTCTGCAAGTCATTATCAAAGGTTAAGATGTTCCAATATTTTTTCAATATATCCTTGATATATGTAACTTGAGGGATATATTCCAATAGTCATGCTCTTTTATAATCAGTAACTACTTCCTGTGTTAAATATTTATTTGTTATTGATTTTCCTAATACTGGGAAACATCTTTTCCCCAATTCTCCAATAATGTAAGTTCATTAATTAATTTGAATGGATATCCTCTATTAATAAACAACCTACTAATAAACTCAATTTCATCTAACATCTCATTATAATTTGAAGTCATCCGAGCAGCTCGGATACATTGTCCTTTAAAGATGCTCCTTTTTGTCTTAATAGGATGGTTGCTAGTAAATTCCAAATAATTATTGGAGAATGTGTTCTTCCTGTAAATACGGGAACAAAAACCTTCTTTACTACTGGATATATATGTATCAAGGTAGGGTAAACCTTCTTTACTACTGTTATGGGTGAATTTCAGAAATAGACTAGTACCATGCAAATAACTAATAAATTCTTCTATAATTTCCTCTTCTCCATCCCATAAAATAAATATAGCATCTAGGAATCTGGTATAGTATCTAATGTATTTGTAATATTGGCTTTTAAATATATTTTTAATTTCCCAATCTAACATTACTAAATTTGCAAATATTGGGGCACAGGCAGCCCCCATAGCTACACCACAGGTCTGTCTGTAAAACTCTCCCTCAAAATAAATATAATCCAATATTATGCTCATCAATTCCATAATAACTTGAGTGTGTTCCCAGTCTAAGCTGGAATACTGTTTGATACTATTGTAAAAACTTTCCATCCCCTGTTCCTTTGGTATACATGAGAACAAGTCAATAACATCTATCGATATATATCTCAATCTATTCTTCCATACTGCCGAAGTTAAATTTCCTCAAAACATCCATGAATCTTTGATTAAATGTGGGACTACTGCAGCAACTGGAAAGACCCCAAAAGTACCTCACCAAGAGGATCAAAGGGCTCAAACAGATGCCATATGCTGCCCAGTTAAAGAAACTCCAGCTCTACTCAGTGGCATACCGCCTGCTCAGATGCGATCTGTGCCTGACGTATAAAGCCATGTCCAACCCAGAATTAATGGACATGCTGCACCTCAGAAAATCCAAATCCCATTGAGCTACGCACTCGAGAGACTTGAACCTCAGCACTGAAATAAATAGGACATGCTGGAGGGACAGATTCATAACCCAGAGGCTCCCTTCACTCTGGAATAAAATCTCAGTCCAGGTTAGGCAGAGTCCCTCATTGACTCTCTTCAAGAGGAATCTTGATGAGTGGATGGGAGATTGTAGGTTTACCCCGGGTATCACTTCTGTGTCACTGTTAGACAGAGGCACAGTATACTAACCTTGAAAAAGGGCATAGCAAAATTAATTTAAAATGGGTGGCGAAAGCCAAACACACTCTGGCTAGGCTTATAAATGCCCTAGGGCAGATAGCCTAGTATGAACCTATGAACCTATGAACCTATATGCTTCAGCCAAGTGTCAATTACTACACCCATAGGGAAGGTTTTAGAATGGCTATCAGAAATAATAGGTCTGAACGGAGGATCTAAATGGTTCTTAGGAACTTTGGGCACTCTCACTATAGTGGCTAATGTGGGATAATCTGCCTTCATATAGTTCTACAGATCAAAATCAATTCTTCCATCTAATAACATATCTTCCAGGAACATATTAATACGCCTGTATCCAATGTTGATTTCATTCATTGAAACCGTAGTATACTACCTGATTCAACTACTATGTTGAACGTTTTATTAATATATTCATTATGTTCATATATTACTATTCCTCCCTCCTTATCCGGCTTCATAATTCTAATTGATCGATCTTTAGTTAACCGTTGTAATAAAGCTGATTCCTCTTTGTTTAAATTACTACTATATTTGTTATCTTTTATGTTGTTATTTAACATGTATATGTTTCTGGTAACTAATTTTTCATATAAAGCCACATGTGAATGGGTGGGTGGGATAAAAGTACTTTTCTTCTTCAACTTACAGTTATCAACTTTTCTAGGCATATTATTAAAATGTAAGGCTAAATTTATTTTCCTAAGATTTTTTTTATCTCTATAATACAATCAACTACCCTAAATTTCTTTCTCGGGACATATTTAATTCCTTTAGAGAAAAGGGTACAAAATTCATTTCCAATTTCCA